>NW_023665078.1:0-13187 GCF_015228065.2 Penaeus monodon | reverse complement strand
GAAATAAGGGGGGAAATGGGAAAACCCTCCAAAAAAATTTTTTAACAAAATTTTTACACAGAAAAAAAAAAACTTGAAAAAAAGGGGGTAGTACAAAAATTGCGCAAAAAGGGAACCCCAAAAAAAAAAAAAAAAAAAACCCTAATAATGAAAAGGTTTGTGTCTTTTGTCCTGGTGGTGATGGGGTGAGTGGGGTTTTTTTTTTTTTGGGGGAGGACAGCTAGGGAAGAGGGGGAAGGGGGTGCCTACATAGAAAAAACAAAAAACACAAATTAATTTTCAATAACAAAACTAAAGAAAATTAGCAATGCTAGTATAAAAAATTATTCACCTACCACATAAATTTCAACATATAATGATATCCAAATTTAATAAATGAATGGTGAGGGAAAAAAAAAAAAATTTTCCCAAACTTTTAGAAAAATTTCCGGGGTCGGAAATTGAACTGCCGGGTACATGTCTAGTAGATGTTAAACTTTACGAGGGGGGATCCTTACCCAAAATGTGTAATTTACTGAAGAAAAAATGAGCCAGGAAAAATTTTAAAAAATAATCGCTCTTTTTGCGTATCTGTGATGCGCTCGCGCTTTCCTTAGGTATTTTAAATTTCCCCAATCACACAACGCGGGATATACCCAAAATATGCAAGTGATTCAAGAGGGGGGAAAAGGGTGTGATTAATAAGCAAATTTTTCTAGCTTAAACCCCAGCTACATAATAAGGAGTACCGCGGGTCACACCGACTAAAGTTGCCGATTTAACGAATAACCTTCAAACGTCGAAGGAGATTATAGGCATTTAGAACCCCGGGGCAAAAATGGGGAATTTTTGGCACTTTATATGGGGAACCAGCCATATTCAATTAATAATTTTTTAAGAATTGCATAACCCTCGTTCTAGCGTCGATGAAAGTGTCACCAAAAAACAATTAACAATTTAAATTAATCCTCAAGGTTTTTACCCGAAAAGGAAATGGGGAGGTCAGGCAAGATACAAACCAAACGATACAAGCAAAAGAGGAAAAAAGGGCGAGGGGGGGAACGAGATAAAATGAAAGATATGTAATAAAATAAAATCACGAAAGCGTTAAATTTGTTGCAGAGAAAAAAACATAAATCCTAAAAACGAGAGAAATAATAACTCTTAACTACCCGAACGAATTCAGTTTTTGACCACATACCGCTCACACGAAATGCGATCTGAGGGGAAGGGAATAGTGTGAGAACAGCCCTTGCTTTATTTAGGTTTTTACCCAAAAAAAAAAAACACATTTATGGAGAAGGAAAAAAAAATAAAAAAGGGGGCCCAAAGTTACTTGCGGTGTTTTTTTTTCTTCGACAGTTTTAGCGGTCGAGCAGATTTTTTTTCCGGGGGTGTGTTAGTTGGGCCAAAAAGGGCACAACGCCGGCCGGCCACAGTTATAACGGGGATGAACCATTACATTGGGTTTCAGGGGGGGGGATACTGGTAACGGCTTCACTCTTATTTCTAAGAGTTTACACACACAAATAGGGGAAAACCCGAGGACAGTCTATTTAAGGGTAAAAGCGGTATGGGGTCAGGGCAGTTGCCCCGGGGGGAGAGCGAAACCCGGGTTACCCCGTCGGGTGTGGGCAAAATCCCGAGGCCTAGGGCATCCCGTATAAGTAGTGACCCTTCCCGCCGGAGGAAGTATGGGGGGAGCGAGTGAGGTCACCGGTCCCCTCTGTACAGGGCGCTACACTGTACAACATATGTATATTGAATTAACTACTATATGAAATATAATATATAGGGGGTAAAATAAATGTAATAATACAAAATATTTAATATAAAATAAATATATATTATTATAATATTGAAATATAATATAATTATATAATATTTTTAAAATTATTATAATATATATATGTGGGTGGGGAAAACATAACTTAAAAAATAATAAAATAAAAAAAATAAATATAAATATATAATATAATATATAATATATAAAATAGATATATATATAATAATAAATATAGTTATATAGACACACACACACACACACACACAACACACCACCAAAACACACACACACAAACACAACACACACACACAAACACACCCACACATACACACTCTTATACACCAAGCACACAAAACACACAAAACACACACACACAACCAACACCCACCCACACAAAAACAAAACACAAACACAAACACAAACACACAACACAACACACACACACACACACAAGCACCCACACAACCACCACACACATACATACATACACACACACATACATACACACACCCAACACACAACCACAACACAAATTATATGTAATGTAAATATATATATATATATATAATATTTTTAATATAATATATATTTTTTTTTTTTTTTTTTTTTTTTTTTTTTTTTTTTTTTTCAACAGGATTATTCCATGGGGTTTTAAGCCTCTCTCAATTCTTTTATGAGAGGTTTATGGCAGTGCCACCTTGCCTGAGGGTCCCCTTTCCTAATAACCCGCGGTTGCTCCAGGGCGGTGATTCCCCCGAACAGCGCTCAAGGCGATCGGATATGTCTTTTTCGAGGTAGGAAACCCGAGGTGAAGTCCTTTGCCCAAAAGGGAACAAGCCCCGGTCGGTGATCGAACCTCGAACTCAGATTGCCGTCGGACGTCTGAGTCCGATGCTTAACCACTCGGCCACCGCGGCCGATTATATAATATATATATAAAATTATATATATTATATAAATATATAATATATATTTTTATAATATATATTATATTTTTGTGTTTTAAAAAAATTATATATATATATATTTTAAAATATATAATATAATATATATTTTAAAGTATATGTAGTTATATATAAATATATATATATATATTTATATATATATAAATATTATATATAATGGGGTGGGGGTGGGTGGTGTGTGTGTGTGTGTGTGGTGTGTGGAAAAGCAGGGGAAAGCGAAGGGCAATACCTCTCTTTAAATGGAGGGGATGGTACGGGGAAAAAGTGTATGTAATCCCACTAGCATAGGCTTCCTGTATAGTGGCAAGAGCGAGAACTAGGGTGTCCAAGAAACGGAGCTTTTTGTCAATTTTCCCATCCACCCTAAAAGGACAGAGAGAGAAAGAGAGAGAGAGTGCAGCGTACAGGAAATCGGGAGCGGGGGCCGGGTCATGGGGCCCATAGAGCAAAGGGACGTCGTCGACATACCCAGTAAACCGACGGACAAAGGGAGATGTAAGGGAAAAGATCAGACTCGATAATTCCCGAAAAGGGTTTTCCAAGATGGAGGAGGGGAGAGACATGGCAAACCGAACGTCGAGAGTAAAGGACCCAAAGGAAAGGGAAATTAGACTCCAACACAGACCAATCAGTGGGGGAAGAGTGGTTTGGGAGGGGAGACGAGGATCCCCGCGAGGGGCCTCCTCAGAAGGAAAGCGAGGGGGGTCATCAAAGGGGGCATTGGGAACAGGAAGACGACATCCATGTTTTTAGGTGCCGGCGAGAACCCTAGCAGGGAGATGAAGTCCGAGAGAGGGGGGGGGAGCATGAGAGAGGTACCAAGAAGAAAATAAGAGACTTCACCCGCCCGGCCCCCAAAAAAGGGGGCGTCACAGATCCCCGGGAGCAGATGATAGGGGAGAGGCACGGCCGGCATGGGTTTTAGGTACCCCATAGAAATGAGGGAGGCCAGGTGATGACTTGAACCTTGGTGGGGGATTCGCCATCGGAAAAAAAGTGGTAACTTTTCGGGCGACGGTGGAATTTAGCAGCAATGCTTTCTCGGGGGTGGGGTCAAGGGAATATGGGAAGGGGGCGCATTCCGGGCCCTTCAGGTAGGAGCCAGGGTCGAGGACCACCACCGATTTCCCCTTGTCAGAAGGAAAAAAGGGGAACTTCCTGGCGGCTTTAAAGGGGCCTCCACGGTACCCCTAGGTTTTTAAAGGGTTTAAGAGAGGAGAGTTTAGGGCCGTGGTGAAAGAAACTGAAAGAGAGGAACCAGGCAAAGGCCCTAGAGAAGAATGAAACTTAAAGGGGATGAAAAAATGGATGGAGGAAAGGGGTGGGGGCGGAGGCAAAGGAAAGCCCGAATAAAGGAGTTTTTGGGTGGGGGATCAGGACGGGGAAGATGGGTTTGGTGCAACACGGTGGGGGAGAAAGGGGACAAGGATTAAGGCAGTGGGGTGGAGAGTTTCGCGGACATGGGGGTGAATGGGGACGTTAAGAATCTTCCTCCCCTACCTCTCTGTTACCGCTTCCCTCTTTCTCTTCTGTACTTATATATTGTTACGCCGGTCCTTGTCTCTCTCGCCCCCAACACAAGGCAGGAGGAGACGGCGTGCTACCACCGGGGCGGAAACACTAACAGCCCAAAGGGGCACCGGCCCCCACAGCGTCCCAGAATACCGGGGGGGAAACGCCGGGTGGCAAGGCAGGCACGAAATAAAAAAAAAAAACAGTCTTTCCTTTATTTACAAAGTTATTCCCCGTAACTTTTCTATAGGCAAAATACGGGGGGAAACACCAGCAGTCACCTGCACGGCAGCTAAACAGGGCAACACAAAGTTATATCAGGACAAGGGCACACACGAGGTTTCAAGGAGCAGACCCAACCGCGTTCACGGTTTTTCCTCCGTCCCCCGCCACAGCCAGTGCGTCATGTTTGCCAGGTCCCTTTTTTAACACATGCCAGGTCCCTTCAGAAAACACATGTTTCCCCACAAGACAAAGGGGACCCACTGGCGTAGCAAAAAAATAAATATAAAAAAAATAATTATAATTATATAAAAATATATATAGTATATAATATTCAATACAAATAGAAAATTTATATATGTGTATAATTAACATTATATAATATATATATATATATATATAATATATATAATTTAATATATATATATATTATATATAATATAATATAATTAATGATTAATATACAAATATATATACATAAATTTTTGGGGGAAAAAAACCCACAATAAAAAAATAGTTTTATTGAAAATGAGACACATTTTCAAAAATCCCCCTGGATTCCATCTTCAGGTTGAAGAGGAAAGGGGAGGGGGGGGGGTTATAAAAGAGGAGAGGAGGGGCAACGCGGGAACACGGGGGGGTGAGGACAGACAAAAGGAAAGCAGAGGAAGGTCACAAGGCGGAGGAGGGCGGACTATGCGCGGGTGGCCGGATACGGTAAAAGGGCAGAGGATAGGGGAAGAAAAGGGCGGGCAGCAGGAAAAAACCCGCTGTTCAATTTAAAATTAGGGGGCAGCTTTATAAAGGAAGACCAATTGCGGGGGGGGACATGGGGCGGAAGAAACACAATCCGCGTGCTGACCAGCCATTTTTGGGGCCCAGGTCCCACGATAAAAAAGAGGGGTTTTTGTTGGTCCCCGGAATAGCGACTTATTTTGAGACAGACGCTGGAAGACTGGCGCCTGTTTCGCCAAAAGTACGCTTGTCACAGGGGGCACAAGGAACGATAGGGCCACCTCGCGGAGGAAGGGGGGCAGTATGGACAGGTTGGACGGAGAGTTTCCCCTGGCAAAAGATCGCCGCAGTTAAAAGGGGGGAAGAGGGGGACGGAGAGAGTAAAATTCCCAGTGTAGGGCAGGTGAGGAGGGCAAATGAGGAGTCAATTAGGAGGGAAATGTGATAGAAGGACGCCGCGCCCCGGGTTTTAAAGCGGGTCAAGAACAGACCAGGGTAGCCCAGTTTTGGGGAAAGAGCGACGAAGGGAAAACGATCTCTCCCTCCCGGGACTAGGGGGCACAGATGCGGGCGCGAAGGAACAGCGAGGGGGGCAACACTCTCTTCACATGGAGAGGGGGGTTATGAAAGAAGGTATGTACATACCACTATGCAGGGTTCCGATAGGAGAAAAGGGGAAGTGGTCAGCAGGCGATGGACTAAGGTGTCCCCGAAAGGGACCTGTTGTCAAATCCCATTCAACCCTTTAAAAGGTGCCTCCCCCCCTTTCCCCTTCAGACCTGAAGATGGAATCCCGGTGGATTTCGAAAATGTAGTCTATTTTAATAAATCTATTTTTGATTGTGGGTTTTTCTTCCCTTGTATCGCCCGGGGGGGTGTTTTTCATCATACATATATGTAGAATATATATAATATTATAAATATTTTAAAATTTAAAATATAATATAATATATATATATTATATAAATAAATATATATATATTAAAATAAATAATAAAATAAAGGATAAAATCATAAAATCAAAAAATTATATATATATAATATATAATAATTAATATAATATATATTATAATATATAATTAAAATTTTAATATATACAAATGGTTTAAAAAAACACACACAACACACCAACACACACACATATATATATTATATAACAATATAAAAATATATATAATATAATAATTTTAAACATATATAAACATATATTATAATCATATATATGGTGGTGTGTGGTGTGGGTGGTATGTCTGTGATGTTTAAAACACACACACAAAAAACACACACACACACAACACACCACACACACACAACACACCACAAATAAATATTATAAATATAATATATAAATAATATATATATATTAATATAAACAACATTATTTATATAATTAATATATTTATATATATATATATATATAATTAATTTTATTATAAAAATATATAGAATATAAAATTTTATAAATATATAATTTAAAATAATATATATATATATATCAAATAATTTTGTATAAATATACACACACAATATTATTATATATAAATAATATGTTAAAAAAATATAATATTTATATATATTATTTTAATATTATATATATATATGATATAGTAATAAAATTTTTGGGGTGTGGTGTGTGTGTTGGTGTGTGGTGTGGTGTGGCGGTGTTGCGGGGTTTCGTGGTTTGTTGGTGGTTGGTTGTTTGTGGGGTGTTGTGTGGTTTTGTGTGGGGAGGTGTGTGGTGGTGTGGTGTGTCTGCGTGTGTGTGGTGTGGTGGTTTTTTTGTGTGTTGGTGTGTGTGTGTGTAGGGTGTGTGTGTGTGTGGGTGTGTGTATGTGTGTGTGTTTGTGCTGTGTGTTGGTTTGGGGTGTGTGGTGTGTGGTGTGTGGGTGTGTGTGTGGTGTTTTTGGGTGTGTGTTGTGTGTGTGTGTGTTGGGGTGTGTGGTGTGTGGTGGTGTGTGTGTGTGTGTTGTGTGTTTGTGTGTGTGTATAGACAAAACGTGAATTATATATATGTATCGATATTTTTATATAACATATATATACATATAATATGTAAAGGTTGTAATTGGTTTTTAATTGCTGCCTGCCCTCCACCAATACAAACCTCTCCGGAAACCCCTTTGCTGAAGTTAGCAATTGTTTAAAGGAAACATAATTACATCCAGATTAATATTCAAATTCGTGCACACAAGAATAATATATATATATATATATATATATATATAAAATATATATATATATATATAATATATAAAATTATATATATATATATATATGTGTTGTTTTGTGTGTGTGTATATATATATATATATATAAATATATATATGTGTGTATATATATATACATAAAATATGTATGAAAATAAAATATATATATTTATATATATATATATATATATATATATATATATATTATATATATAATATATACATAAAACATATATATATATCAAAATAAAGATATGAAAATTGAAGAAAATATAAATCAAGCAAAATAATTCAAAAAATCAAATGTATTAATCGCCCTATTTCAGTATGGTAAGTTCACATCGCTGGAATGTTCACATTTCCACATATCTCTCAGTAACCCCAGGTGTTTGTAGCTCAACCTCACTTCTTCTTCATTTTTGCTCATTCTCCTCACACAAAGGGCCCTTTAGACTGTCCTTCGCCTCCCCACTAAAACCCCCTCACGCCTCACGAGTGCGTTTTGTACGAGCGTACAGCACTTTTCCATCCACCCCGAAACCCTGAAAAATTGTTATAAACCACTGTTTTTCTTCGTCTTTACTTTTTTTTTGTTCTTTGTAATATCACTTTTCATTTTTATAAAAAAAACTTTTTTCCTTACCGAGGATGTTTAAAATACGCAAGTGGGTTTTAACCACCTCGATGAGATGTCTGTCTGGGCAGTGACTTCGATAAAAGTTATTTTTAATAATGTTCGTTTTTTTTGTTTTTTTTTTTTTTTGTACTCCAAAGTTCCCCCTTTATTGTTTGGGACATTTTCCCAAAATTTTTTTTTTATTCCCTTTTTCTTTTCTATGGTCACATATAGATATAGTCTTTAGATATATATTATTAGATATTATTATCATATATATATATATAATAATATAATATATATATATATATAAAATATTAATTATATATATATAATATAAAAATATAAAGAAGAATTACCATTGCCAAAAACGCCAAATTGCTTCCAAAAACATTGGAAAGACCGAAGATACCTTACGGACAAAAATGGGGTTTTGAACTCATTATTTTTCCCCAAAGATATAGGTTTTGAGGTTGGGTGTTGAAAATAGATAGACAAGAAAAAGACCCAATAGTTTTGAAATGTGGGTTACAGACGAGTATGCGATTAGTTGGACAGGAAGAAGACGAATAGAAGTGCTGAGAAAAATAAATTGTAAAGACGGTTTGGAATCTAAACAGGGGGAAATTTAAAAGTTATTGGTCATGTAATGAGAAGAAAAAGTATGAAAAAAATTGTGACAGGGATGGTTTAAAAAACAGAGGAAGAGGAAACCCGGTGTGTGTTGGTTGTGGTTTTCCTGGTGGGTGGTGTGTTTTCCTTGTGTGTGTTGGGGTTGTGTGGGTTTTTTGTGTGTGGGTTGTGTGTGTGGTGGGTGTTTGTGTGTGTTTTTTGGGTTTTTTTCCCTTGTATTGGTGTTGTGTGTATGTGGTGTGTGGGTGGTGTTGTGTTGGTGTGTGTGTGCGCGTGTTTTTGGTAGATTTTGTGCGTGTGTTTCGTTTTTTCCTTTTGTGGTGTGGTGTTGGGGGGTGTGTGTTTGTGGGTTTTGGTGTGTTTCGGGTTTTTTGTGTTGGTGTGTGTTTGTGTGTGTGTGTGTGTGTGGTGGTGTGGTGTGTTTGGTTTGTGTGTGTGTTCCACATTTCACTTTAGTGGAGGGCTTTTGCATAAATCGGGGGTATTAGGTTCGTGGTCCCCAAAGGGGCCCATAAAACGTTTCACCCCCAGCTTGAATTTTCGGGGAAGAAGGGGTCGACTGGAGGGGCCCGACTGCCTCCTTTGTCTGCCGCCCCTGGGCCAGGGGCGGGGGGGCTTCCTGTCACGCGCCATCCCGCCGGGGGACCCAAGCGCCCCCGGGTCTCCTTGCTCCTGTCTGGAATCGGTGAGGATTTTTGCAAGAACCGACCAAAATGGGTTTATTGCGAAAGATTATTAAATCACTTTTTGTTATTTCCGTTTTTATTGTTTGTTATCATTATTTCCGTCATGATAATCAAGCAGATATACTATTTTTATTTTTTCTTTAGATACTCTTGTTACCATTTTCAAGTTTTCATTTATATTTTTGTTTTTTTACATTGTTCTATTATAATTTCTATTTTAATGTTATCGCCTTACCTTAAATCGTTCCCTCACCATATCATTACACCCCCCTTTTCATTGGTCCCTTCCCTCCTACCCTGTCAGGTTCCACGACCCCCTCCAGAGATCGGGGGCCAGCGGAGGGGCTCCCTGCGCCTCTTTCTCCCCTTTTTTCCCTGTCCCGCCCTCCCTTCCCCAAAGGGGGGAGTTCCTTCCCAAGACAGGTCCTGAAGTTCTCTGGCGATCCAGAGGGTAAGGAGGGCGGGTCAGAGGTCACGGAGTTCCAGTTTGGGAAAATGAAACGAAGATATAGATGAGAAGAGGGAGAGAAAAAAAAGAGGGAGGGGAGACACAAAGAGTATACAGGGGAAAATGTCCCGGGTTGGGGCTTAAAGACGATTCCTCAAACCCCGAGTTCCTGATGCGCGTCAGAACATGGAAGGAACCACTGTGAGGAGCCGGTATGAGACGAGAAAGATTTCGAATTCACAAGACCGTCCTGAATGAAATGAGGGGCCCCTTAAATTTGATCTGGGAAGACAGGATTTTATAGCGGTGGGAGTTTGGGATCTTTAAGTTGACAAGCGTGCAAAATCTTTTACTTTTCCCTAACATATTCCCATAAAAGTCTGATTGAAAAAATTTATAACCATAACTTGTCACAGTCACCCGCTTACGATATTGTTTTGGAAAGAAAGGGGAAAAGGGTAGGAAGAGAAGTAGGGGAAAGACAAAA
This sequence comes from Penaeus monodon, assembly GCF_015228065.2. Taxonomy (NCBI): domain Eukaryota; kingdom Metazoa; phylum Arthropoda; class Malacostraca; order Decapoda; family Penaeidae; genus Penaeus; species Penaeus monodon. The sequence continues at coordinate 2,911 of NW_023665078.1, read as the reverse complement.
AAAAGCACTAATTTTTCTTGCTTTTTTTTGTGGTTAGACGGGGGAAATAAGTAGATGAGTAGATGATCCCCTTTTTTTCATTCCCCTGCCTGATAAAAAAAAAATTTTTGTTATTTCTTTTTTTCTCGATCAACTTTAAAGGAATCTATACAAAATTACTTTTAAAGTTTATCCTTTGTGGTTGTTTTTTTCAAAAGCCATTGAGTTCGCGACAGAACGTAATAGTGGCCTGGACAAGAAGATGTTGATCATGACTTTTTCGGTGGCGCTAGTTTTAATATTCCGAAGAAAAATTAGAAAAGGAAAGAAGCAAATTTACATACCCACATTAATCCTTGTAAATAACCCTTTAAATTAGGAGAGGCTCCCGTTTTACAATTTTACTACTATACTACGAATACCCCTCTTTTATTTACTCCTATACGATGTTTCTATACATTAACATTGTATGCATACAATACTACAAATGCCAAAAAGTTTATTTTAACAAAAATACTTAAAGAGGGGGAAAATATGCAGGAAAACATGAGCTTATGAATCCCTTAGTGACCCGTAAATTTCTGTCATGAATTCAGCTTTGTTTTTTTATTTCGTGGTTTCAGTGGTGGGTATATCGTGAGAGAAAGGGACGTGATATTCTAATTATGTCAAGTGATTTCTCATTTTTTTGCAAAAATTTAGATTAAGTAGAATGCTTTAGCATTCAGAGCCCTTGTTTCCCCCCCTGCTATCTCGCCACCGCTCCTCGAATAAAGATTTATTAATACTTTGAAGTTCTTTTGTCCCTATTTTCTTGTTGTATTTTTTTCTATAAATTTGGAAAAAGTGTGACTTTTGATATCTATGAAATTTTTTCAACCCGAGTGAAAGGTTAGTGAAAAATACCATCATTTAAATTTGCATGTAAAAAAACAAACATGAATTCTTTTTTTACTGCTGTGACAAAAAGTAGGATGGGATAGTGATATGAGCATGATGGTGCAAATTTGACTATAAATGATGAGAAAATGACCGTAAAAAAAAGACGGTAATCCGTTGGGTACCTCCTATCTATCTATTTTATAGCTACTATAAAACCCAAAAAACACATAAAATTTTATAATGTATATAATATTAAAATATAATATAATATATATATAATAATTTTAAAATTATATATATATTAACCAATTGTGTGGTGTGTGTTGTGTGTTGTGGTTTTGTATTTTAATATATAAATATAATATATATATTTTATATAAAATTTTATTACATATATATATATATTATATTATATTTTAAAATAAATATATATATAATATATATATGTATAATATATACATTTAAAAATACATCTACATACGCACACCATTTTTATATGTATGTGAGATTTTAAACACATAATTTTTGATAGATACATACATGTAATATACACACAGTTGTATAAATTTTGTATATATATATTATAATATATAAATATATATATATATATATTGTGTGTTGTGGGTGTTGTGGGGGTGTGTGTGTGTGTGTGGGTGGTGTGTGTGGGTGGGTTTTTTGTGTGTGTGTGTACGAGTAGTACCCCCACACACAAAACCACACACACACACACACACAACACACAAAACACACACACACAACCACACACACTACACAATTTGTTTGTTGGTATTTAATATATATAATAAATTACATATATATGTGTGGTGTGTGTGTTTGGGGGGGGGTGGTGTGGGGTTGTGGGTGTGTGTGGTGTGTGTGGGATGGTATATTATATAATATAATATAAAATAATAATATATATACATATTTAATATTATTTATAATAAATAATATATATATATATATATATTTATATAATATAATTATATAAAAGTTTATATGTTGCATGTATGTTAACACATGTTACCCTTTAAAAAACCACATACAATACAAGTGCATATTGTGTGGGTGGGGGGGTGTGTGGGGGTATGTGGGTTTTGGTGGGGTTTTTGGGTTTTTGGTGGTTGGGTGTGGGTGGGTGGGGTGGGGTGGTGGGGGGTGTGTGGTGTGGGGGTTTGTGGGGTGGGTATGTTAGGGGAGGGGGGGTGGGGGGGGGGGAGGTACAGAAAAAAAATTAATAATATATAAATAAAAATTATTAAAATTTTAAAATAAATAAAAATATATAATTATATTTTTAAAATAATATAATGCAACACACAACCACGCACACAGATACACAACAACACACAACACCCCACACACACACACACCCCCACCACAAACAACACCCCCACCCACACACGAACACACACGCACCAAACACACACCCCACACACAACCACACACACACACACACACACACACACACACACACACAAACAAATAATATATAAAAAAATATAAAATAATATATAAAAAAAAATAAAACACACACACACAACACACACACACAACACACACACACAAAGATTTTATAATATAATATTAAAAAAATTTTATAATTAAATTAATATATTTTAAAAATAAAAATTATATTGTGTGGTATAAAAATGATGCATGTATTTAGTGCAAAATACATCATAAACACACACACACACAAACACACAACAAACACACACATTATAAAAATTTTAAAAATTTTAATAATTAATATAAAATTAATATAATATAAAATATTTTATACTATAAAATTATATATATATTTTTAAATTATAATATATATTTATATAACATTATATATGTGTAATATAAATAGAATATATATATATATATATAATATAAATATATAATATATATATATATATATATACATGTGTGATGTTATATGATATACATAATGTATAACAAATATAAAACACAACACATAAAATATGTGTGGTATAATATTATTATAAATTTAATATATATATAATTATATATTTTATATATATAATAATTTATATTGTAT
>NW_023665077.1:0-13187 GCF_015228065.2 Penaeus monodon | reverse complement strand
TCATTTTTGGTTTAAAAGCAAAAAAAATGGGTTTTTTTAAAATTTTAAAAAAATTTTTTAAAAAAAATTTTTACCCCTTTTTCCAAATTTAAAAAAAGGTTTTTTTTCCTTTTTTTGAAAACCTAATCATGACATAAAAACAAAGATATTACAAATGGCAATGCTATGATACAAATTTTGCTTTTTAAATTTATCCCACCCCCAAAAAGAACCAATCCATGGTAAAAAAATGTTAAAGCAGTTTTCTTTTCCATGTGTTAACTGATAAGGTACTGAAAAACAAAACACTATATTAACTTTGATGCTCTTCAAACCCTCCTCCTCTCTCTCTCTCTTCTCTCTCTCTCTCTTCTCTCTCCACTCTCTCTCTACTCTCCTCTTCTCTCTCTCTCTCACACAACACCACACAACCCACACCACCCCCACACACCCACAACACACACACACACCCACACACCACCACACCACCACACACCCACAACACATATATATTGATCTGCATATGAAAACACCTAGCTTACCCACCTTTGAGCAAGTGGACCCATCATTCCATTGTTTAAAGCGTAAGTGAAGTACTGCCTCACAGTGGTGGATGAGTGTGTTGGTTTCATCTCGCCCGTGTTCACGTTCCCCACACTCTGACTGTGGAAATCTGACGACCCGCTTTAATGATCACCCTTTTCATCATACTGGAGGCATAACAACTGACCCTGTGTTGGAAACCCGTCAACAACCTGGAATATAGATTCCAGGGGCAAGGTTAATGGGTTGTTGGCTGTGTTCTTAAGTTTCTATTATTACTATTTTAATGATAAAGAAATGATTTAAAAACAAGTTAATGATAAAGCTATACAGACTATTCCTTACAAACTAAAAAGATAAGCTACAGTCTTAGGTGGGGCAAGATATATTCCAAATAACAATAGTACATAAAAATGGGGAAAAAAAAGGGGAATCTGACTACTGATAGAGGGAAAGGACAAGACCAAAGCAAGGAAATGGAAAAATAACTGCCTTATGAAACCATGAGGCTGCTTAAAACACCTTATGATCTGGAACACATTCATTTTTTTTTCTTCTTCAGTAAACTAAAAAAAAAGTATTTATAAAAATTCCAATCCCAGTATAACCCAAAAGGGAAAAAAAAAATTTTTTTACATTTAAGGAAAATTTTTGGGAAAAAGGGGTAATGGAAAAAAAAAAGGGAAAAAAAAACCATATTAAAACAAAAAAAAATGGAACAAATTATAAAAAATTAAACATAAAAATACAGAGAAAAAACAAGGTGGGAAAAATTAAAAAGGGGGAAAAAGGAGGGAAAAAAAAACAAATGAAAAAAGAGGGAAGGGGAAAGGAAAAACGAAAAAAAAAAAGGGAAAGAAAAAAAAAAAAAACAAAAAAAAAACCCAAAGGGGAAAGGGAAAACTGGGAAACATTTTTTAACCACTAATTACAAAGTCCCAAAACAAAGGAGGGGAAAAATTTAATGAATCTTAGTCAAAGGAAAAAAGAGAAGGAAATCAAAAGAAAAAATTTTATAACAGTTTAAAAGGGGAAAAACACGAAAAAGGAACAAAAAGGAAAACTGCACTTATCTGAAAAAAATTATGATAAATTTTTATTTTCAAAAACACTTTTAAACAATTAAATTAAAAGGGTTTTTATTTATTAAAAAACCCCTAGGATTATTGGAATTTTAGCAAAACAGGATATTTCCATTGCAAATAAAACTTTAAAACTAATTTGGAGTCCCTACCCCTACAAAACATAAAAAAAAGGGGTGCTTATTTTTGAGTTTGTTTACAATATTTCCTATTTAATCAGTGAAAAAATTTTAACCCCAAGGGGCCCATAAAAGTTTAAAAAAGTATTTGCAAAACCACTTTAATTTTTTGTATTTTGGGGAGTTTTTGCTTTGCTTCTGCCCTTACATTTTTTTAAGAGACCCTTCCCCAAAAATTGCCTTTGCCAAACATACCCTTTAATTTTTTTAAAATAAAAAAATTAAAGTTAAACCTTCCCTTTAAATTTTGTTGTGTTTGGTTTTTGTTTTGTTTTGGGTTTGTTGGGGTTGTGGGTTTTTTGGGGGTTTGTTTGTTGTGTGGGGGGTGTGTTTGGGTTTTGGGTTTGGGGGGGGTTTTTGTTGTTTCCGCCGGTTTCATGTTTTATTGTTTAAAATTTTATAATTGTTTTTTTTTTTTTAAAAAATATTTTTTTTTTAAAAAAGAAAAAATTTAAACAAAGTTTTTAATATTTTAAAAAATTTAATTTATATATTTTATTTTTTTAAAAATTATAATTAAAATTATTGGTGGTGGGGGTTGGGGTGGGTTGGTTTGTTTTGTGGTTGGGGGTGTGGGGGGGTTGTGGGGGGGTGGGGGTGTTGTGGTTAAAATATATGTGAAATATGGAGTATTTTTAAATATAATTAATATTAAAATTTTATATATATTAATAATTTTAATAAATTTTAAAATAATAAATTTTTAATTTTAAACCCCCAAAAATAATATTTAATTTTTAAAATAAAAAAAAAAAAAACCCCAATTTTTTTAAAAAAAATTTAAAAAATTTTATATATTAAATATTAAATTTTTAAAAATTTTTAAAAAATTTTTTTTAAAAAAAAAAAAACCAATTTTTTTAATAAAATAATAAAAAAATAAAAAAAAAAAAAAAAAAAAAACCAAAAAAACCCCCCCAAATAAATTTTTTTAAAAAAAATTTTTAATAATTTTTTTTTTTAAATATAATTAAAAAAAAATTCCCCCCCAACCCCCACACAACCCCACCCAACCCCCCCACAAACCCCCCCCCAAAAACAACCCCCACACAACATAATATAATATTATTTTATTAATAAATTATTAAAAATTTTAAAAAAATTTTTTAAATAAAATTAAAAACATATAAATTTTTCCCCAACAAAATTTTAAAAAAAAACCCAAAAAAACCATAAAAATATATACTATAAATTTATTATATATCATATAAAATAAATTTTAATTAAATTTTTTAATTTTTAAAACATATAAAATTTAATAAAAAACCCCATAACCCCCATAAAATTTTTTATAAAAAATTTAATTACTTTTATAAAAAAAACCCCTTTTTATAAATTTTTTTTAAAAATTTCAAAATATTAAATATTTCCTTTTATTAACATTATAAATATTATTAAAAACAATAAATAATAAAAAAAAAACAAAATAAAAAAACCAAAAAAATTTTATTAAAAACAAAATTATATTTTTTAAAACATTATACCCAATAATATTATAAATCCCATATAAAAAACATAATCCCCAAATTATATTTTAAAACCAAAACCCAAATTATTATAATATTAACAATAAAAAAAATATACATATACATATATTAAAATACTTTTAAAAAAAAAATTTTTAAATTTTAATTTAATTATAATAATAAAAAAAAATTATAAAAATTAAATTTACATTATTAAAAATAAATTTAAATATTTACAAGTTAACTTTAAAATATTATCCCCAATCATAAAATTATAAAATAAAAATTAAAAAAATACTTAACAATAATATAAAAACCAATTTCTAATTTTAAAAAACAAAACAAAATTTATAAATATACATTTAAAAAAAAATTTTTAATTTAATTTATTAACCAAATTTATAATTTAATAACATAAAATATATTAAAAAACAAATAATTTTTTTAAAATAAATAATATTTAAAAAACCCAAACATTTTTATATATACATTTTTAAAAAAATCTAATATTTAAAATAAAAATAAAATATAATATTAAAAAAATACATTTTTTAATTTTTTTTAAATTATTATATTATATATTTATAATATTTATTTATAAAAAATTAAATATTTTTTTTTTAATTTTTTTTAATAAATTTTTTTAATATTATTTTTTAATTTTTAAAATTTTAAAAATTATTTTAAAAAAAAATTTAAAATTAAATTATTTTTAAAATAAAAACCAAAAAAAAAAAAAAAAAAAAAAAAAAAAAATTTTTATATATGTTTTAAAAAACAAAATTAAAAATAAAAATTTTTAAAAAAAATAAGGGTTATAAAAAAAAAAAAGGGAAATAAAAAAGGCAAAAAAAAAAAAAAAAAAAAAAAAAAAATTTTTTTGGGGGGTTTGGGGGGTTGTTTTTGGGTTTGGTTTGGGGGGGCCCTTTCCCGTTAAAATTTTTTAAAAACTTTTATTTTAAAAGATGGTTTTTAAAGTTTTCCTTAAATAAAAAAAAAATTTTTTTTTAAAAAAAAAAAAAATTAAAATAAATTAATTAAAAAAAAAAAATTTTTAACCACCACCATTAAAAACAAAAAAAAAAATTTTAAAATAAAATAAAAAAAAAAATTTTTTTTAAAAGAAAAAAAAAAATTTTTTAAAAATTTTTAATTTTTAAAAAAAAAAAAAAAAAAAAAAAAAAATTTTATTTTTGGGGTTTTTTTAAAGTTTTTTTTCTTAAAGAAATTTTTTTAAATTTTATTTAAAAATTTTTAAATAAAAATTAATATAAAAAAAAAAATTAAAAATCAAAAAAATTTTTAAAATATTAAAAAAATTTTTTTAAAAAATAAAAAAAAAAAAAAAATTTTTTAAAATTAATTTATATTTTTTTAATTTAAATAAAAAAATAAATTTAATATATTTAAATATTTTATTTTTAAAAAAATTATTTTGATTTTAAAGGGAAATTTTTTTGTTTATTTATAAATTTAAAATTTATTATATATAATAATTTTTAAAATAAAATATAATAATATATAAAATTATTAATTATTTTATATATTATATATTATAAATTTTATATATATATTAAATATTAAATAAAATTATTTATATTTATATATATAAAAAAATTTTTAAAAATATATTTAAATTTAAAAATAAATTAATTTAATATATAAAAATTTTTTTTTATTAAAAAAATATTTTTTTAAATTTAAAAAAATTTAAATTTTTTAAAATTTTAAAAAAAATATATATTTTATAGATTTTATAAAAAAAAAATTTAATTTTTAAAATTAAAAAAAATTTATTATTTTTATCCCCATTTTTTTTTTAAAAAAAAAATTAAATTTTTAATTATTTTATAAATTTTTTTTAATTTTTTATTTTTTTTCCTTTTTTTTTTTTAAATAATAAAATTTTATATTTATTATAAATTATTAAATTTTTTATATAAATTTTTTATAAAAATATTATTTAAATTTTTATATTTATTTTAATTTTTAAATTTTTATTTATTAAATAATTTTATTTTATAAAATTTTTTAAAAATTTTTTTTTAAATAAAAAAATTTTATATTAAAAAAAATATTTTTTTTTTTTAAAAAAAATAAATTATAAATAAATAAAATATATATATTATAATATTAATTAAAAATTTTTTTAAAAAATTATTATTTAAATTTAAAATTTTAAAATTTAAAATTTTTTAAATTTTATATAATTATAAATTAAATATTTTAAAATTTAATTTTAAATATATTTTATATTTTTTAAAAAAATTTTATAAAAATTATAAAAAAAAAATTTAATATTAAAAAAAAAAAAATTTAAATTAAAAAAAATTTTTTAAATTAAAAAAAAATAAAAAATTAATATATATTTTTTTTAAAAATTTTTTAAATTTTAAAATTTAAAAAAAATTTAATATAAGTAAAAAAAAATTTTTAAAAATAATATATTATAAAAAAAAATTTTTTTTAATAATATATATTTTAAATAAAAAATTTATAAAAATTAAATTAAAAAAAAAAAAAAAAAATTTTATTAAAAATTATATAATATAAAAATTTTAAATAAAAAATTTTATATATATATTTTTTTTTTATTTTATAATATATAATAAAATATTAATAATAATAATTTATTTTTTTAAAAAATAATTATGTTTTTAAAATTATTTAATTATAAAATAAAAATTTTAAATAATAAATTAAAATTTTAAAAAAATTTATTTAAAAAAATTTTTTTTTTTATATAATTAAAAATATTTTTTGTTTATTTTTAAAATTTTTTAAAATTATAAATTTTTTTTATTATTTTTTTATATAAATTTAAATTTTTTTTAAAAATTTATATTTTTTTTTTATATTATTTTTAATAATTTTATATATAAAAAAAATTTAAATTTTTTTTATTTAAAAAAAAATTAAATTTAAATAATAATTTTATTTATTATTATATATTAATTATAATAATAAATTATATAAAATTATTTTTATTAATTTTAATTTTATAAATAATATTTTTTTTTAAAAATTATATTTATATAATTATATTATATATAAAAATATTTTTAAAAAATTATAAATATTTAAAATATATTAAATTTTAATTTAAAAATTTTAAAAATTTTTAAATTTTATATATTAAAATTTTTAATTTTATAAAATTTAAAAAAAAAATTTTTAAAAAAAATTTATTTTTAAATTAAATTTTAATTAAATTTTTAAATTATAAATATTTTTTTTAAAAAATATTTTTTTAAATTAATTAAAAATTTTTAAAAATTTTATTTTTAAAATTTTTTTAAAAAAAATTTAATTTTAAAAAAAAAAAATAAAAATTTTTAAATTTATAAAAAAATATAAAAATAATTTTTTTTTTAAATTTATTTTTAAAAAAATAAAAAATTTTTATATATTTAATTTTATATATTTAAATAAAATTTAATATAAAAAATTTTAATTTTATTTTTTTTAAAAAAATTTATAAAATAAAAAAATTTTAAAAATTTAATTATTATTAAATATTTATAAATATAATAATATTTTTAAAATTTTTAATAAATTTATTTTTATAATTTAAAAAATTTATATTTAAAATTTTTTTTTTAAAATTTAAAATAATTATATTATTAAAAAAATTTATTTTATAAAAATTTTATAATATTTAATATAACATATATATATAAAAAATTTTTAAAATATAAAATAATATTTATTTAAATTATATTTTTATATTATATATATAAAATTTTATAAATTTAAAAATTTTTGGGGGTTTTTTATTTTTTTTTTAAAATTTATTTTTTTTTTATTTTTATTTAAAATTTTTTTAATATTTTTTTTGGGGGGGTTTTTAATTTATAATTTTTTTTTTTAAAACCCCCTTTTTTAAAAAAATTTTTTTTTTTTAAAAAAAATTGTTAAAATTTAGGGTTTTGGGGAAAACCCCTTTTTTAAAAAAAAAAAAAACCCCCCCCCCAAAAAGGGGGTTTTGTTTTTTTTTTTTTTTTTTTCCCCCCTTTTGGGTTTTCGGGGGAAAACCTTTTTAAAAAAAAGAAAAAAAAAAATTTTTTAAATGGTGTTGTTGGTGGGGTTTTTTTTGGTTGGGGGGGGTTTTTTTTTTTAAATTTTTTTTTTTTTTTGGGGCAATTTTTTTGGGAAGGGGGGTTTCCCTTAAAATATTTATTTTTATTTAATTATAAAAAAAATATTATTTAAAATTATTTTTTTTTTTAATTTAATAAAATTTTTTAAATTTTTTTTTTTTAAATTATGGGAAAATTTTAATTTAATTTTAAAATTTTTTTATTTTAGGGGGTTTAATATTAACTTAAATTAAACAAAATATTAAAAAATTTAATAAAATAATAATTTTTTAAAATTATATAAATAAATATATAATAATTTTTAATTTTTTTAAAAAAATTTTATTTTTTAAAATTTAAAAATTAAATTTTTTTTTTTTTTTAAAATTATAATTTTTTTTATATATTACATTTTTTAAATTTTTTTTAACATATATTTTTTTAAATTTTATAAAAATATTTTATTTAAATTTAATAATAATTTTTTTTATTTTTAAATTTATAATATAAAAAAAATTAATTTAAAAAATTTAAAAATTTTTATATTTTTTTTTTTTTTAAATTTTATATTATTTTAAAAATAATTTTAAAAAAAAAAAAATTTTTAAAAAAATTTAAAATTATTTAAAAAATTTTTAAAAATTTTTTTTTTTTAAATTTTTTAAATTTTTTATAAAAAAATTTAAAAATTTAAAAAATTTATATTTTTTTATAAATTAAAAATTTATAATAAAAATATAATTATTTTTTTTTTTATAATTTTTATTTTTATTTTTAAAATTGTTTTTTTTGGGTTGTTATTAAAATGGTTTAAATGTTTATTTTTTAAAATTTTTTTGTATTTTTGGTATTTTAATTTAAATTTTTATTAAAAATACATTTTCATTTTTAAAATTTATAATTTTTTATTTAAAAAATTTTAAAATTTAAAATTTTTTTTAAAATTTTAAAAATTTTTTTATAAAAAAATAAATTATTTTTTTTAAAAATAAAAAATTTTATACCCAATATTTAAAATTTATAATAAACTTTTTAAATATTTTTAAAATTTATAAATTTATTTACTTTAAAAACAAAATTTATTTAGTATTTTATTTTTAAAAAATTTTTTTTAATTTTTATTTTAATTTTTTTTTATTTAAAAATTTTAAAAATTTAAAAATTTTAAATAAAATTTTTTAAAATTTTTTTTAAATTTTAATATTTTAATTTATTGTTTATTTTTTTTAATTTAAAATTTTTAAAATAATTTTTTAAATAAAATTTAAATAATTTATTTTTTCCCCCCATAAAAACATTTTAAATATATATATTTTTAAAAAAAAAAAAGTTATTTTTAAAAATTAAAACTTAATTTTAAAAAAATTTTAAAATTTTATATTTTATAAAAAACATTTTTTTTTAAAATTTATATAAAAATTAATAAAATTAAAAAAACCCATTTAATATTTTTAAATAATTTATTTAAAAAATATTATAAAAATATAAATAATTAAATTAAATTATTTTTAAAATTTTTAAAAAATTTTTTTAAAATAAATTTTTTTTTTTTGGAAAAATTTTTTATATATTAAGGGTATATTATTTTTAAATTAGTTTTTTAAATATTTAGTTAATATATATTTTTTTAATATTTAAAAATTTGAAATATTTAATTTTTTAAAAAATTAAAAATAAAAAAATATTTTTTAATTTTAAAATTTAGGGGTTATATTTAAATTTTATTTTAAATTTTTTTTGTTATTTTTTAAATTTAATATATTGTAAAATTTTAAAATTTTTTATTTATTTTAATTTAATAAAAATTTTTTTGGGTAAATTATTTTTTTAATTTATTATTTTTTATATTATTTTTTATTTTTTTTAAAAAAAAATTTTTATATTTTTTTTAAATTTTTTAATTTTAATATATATTTAAATTTTATTTTAAAATTATTTTTTAAAAAATTTTAAAAAAATTTAAATTGTAATTTTTAAATTTTTTTAAAATTTTTTTTTTAAATTGTTTGTTTTTTTTGTTAATTTTAAATTAAATATTTTATTTTTAAAAATTTATTTTTATTTTATAATTTTTTATTTTTTAAAAAATTTGTATTTTTATTTTTATTTTTAATTTTTTAAAATTTTGTATTTAATTTTAAATATTTTTTTATTTATTATTTTTTTAATTTTATTTATATATGTTTAAATGTTTAATTATTTTAAAAATTTTTAAAAATAATTATTATTTTTTTATATTTAATTATTTTAATTTTTTTTTTGTTTTTTGTTTTTTTTTTTTGTTTGTTTTTTTTTTGTTTTTTAAATTAAAATTTTTTTTTAAAAAATTTATAATATAATTATTTTTAATAAAAAAATTTTTATTTAAATTAAGGGGTTGGGGTTTTGGGGTTTTTTGTTTTTTTTTTAAAAATTTTTTTTTTTTATTTTTTTTTTTGGGGGGGGTTTTTTTTTTTTTTTGAATTTTTTTTTTGAATTTTTTAAAATTAAAAAAAATTATTTTTAAAAAAATTTAAATTTTTAATTTTTATATTTTATAATTATATAAATTTTTTGGGGTTTTTTTGTTTTTTTTGGGGTTTTTATTTTTTTTAAATTAATTTAAAAAAAATTTTTTTTAAATTATTAATATTAATTAAATAATTTTAAATAAAAAATAAATAAAAAATTTAATAATTATTTTTTTTTTAAAAATTAATATATATTTAAATAAAAAAATATTTATATATTTTTTTTTAAAATTATAATTATAAATTATATTTTTTATTTAAAAAATATAAATTAAAAAAATAATTTTTAAAAAAAAAAACAAAAAAAAAAAAAAAAAAAAAAAAAAAAAAAAATTAATTATATAAAATAATATAAAATTTTAATTTTGTATTTTAAATAAAAAAAAAATTTAATATTTTAACCAATTTTTTTTACCAAAAAAAAAAACCCCAAAACACAAAAAAACCCCAAACCCCCCCACAAAAAACCCACCCCCCAAACCCCCCCAACACAAAAAAAAAAAAAAAAAAAAAAAAAAAAAAAAACCACAAACAAAAAACAAAAAAAAAACCTTTTAAAATAAAACCCCCCTTTGGGGGAAAAAAACCCCCGGCGGGGGAAAACCCCAAAAAAAACCCCCCCCAAAAAAACCACCCACCCCCCCAAACAAAACCCAAAAAAAAAAAAACAAAAAAAAAAAAAAACCGTTTTCCCCCAAATTTTTAAATTTTTTTTGGGGGGAAAAAAGGTTCCACCCCGGGGGGAATTTTTTAAAAGGGGGTTTCCCCGGGGGGTTTGAAAAAAACCCAAAACCCTCCAAAAATTTTTAAAAAAAAGGGGGAAATTTTTTATTTTTTTTTGGGGGCAAAAACCCCCCTTTTTAAAATTTATTTTTTTTTAAAAATTTTTTTTCCCGGGGAATTGGAAGGGGTTTTTTTTCCAAAACCTTCCCAAAAAACAAAAACCCCCCCTTTTTTTTAAAAATTTTTAAAAAAAATTTCTTCCAATTTTTTTTGGGGGGGGAATAAATTTTTTTTGGTTTTTAAAAAAAAAAAAAAAATTTTTCCTTTTAAAAATTTTATTTTTTTAAAATTTAAAAAGTTTTAATTTTTTTTTGGGGTTTTTTTGGGGTTTTTAAAGGGGGGAAAAACCCTTTTTCCTTTTAAAAATTTTTTTTTTTGATTTTTTTTTCCTTTTTTTTTTTTTAGTGGAAAAGGGGGGGAAACCCAATTTTATTTTTTTTTTGGGGGTTCCCCCAAAAATTTTTTTTAGCTAAAGTTTTTTAATTTTTTTTTTTAAATTTTTTTTTTTCCCCCCCCCCTTTTTTTTCTTTTTTTTTTTTTTTTTTTTTTCCCCTTTCCCCCTTTCCCCCTTTCCCCTCCTTTTTTTTTCCCCTCCCTTTGTGCTCTCTCGGTTTTGGTTTTTTTAAAATTTTAAAATTTTCCATTTTTTTGGTTTTTTCTTTTTTTTTAAATTTTTTTTTTTTTTTTTTTTTTTTTTTTAAAAAAAAAAAACCCCAATTGGGAAAAAACCCCTTTTTTAAAAAACCAAAAAAAAAATGGTCACTAAATAAAATGGGGGGAAAAGGGTTTTTTTTCCCCTTGGGGTTTTTAACGGAGGGGGGGGAAAAGGGGGGAAAAAATAAAAAAAATTTTTTTAAATTTACTAAAGAAAAAAAAGGGAAAAAATTTTGGGTTTTCCCAATTTTAAAAGGGGGTTTTAAAAAAGGGGGCCCTCAGGTTTTAAGGAAATTTTTTTTCCCCCTTTTTCCTTTTGGGCTTTTTTTTTTCCCCTTCTTTCCCCCCCCAAAACCGTTTTTTTTCCCTTTTTTTTTTTTTTCCCCCATTTTTTTTTTTTTTTTTTAAAATTTAAAACAAAAAGGGGGGGAAAAAAGCTTTTTTTCCTTTTTTTTTAAAAAAAATTTTTTTTCTTTAATTAAAAATTTTTTTAAAAAACAACCAAAAAAAAAATTTTATAATTAAAGGGGGGGGCCCCCAAAAAAAACCCCCCCGGGGTTATTTTTTTGGGGGTTGGGATTTCCCCCGGGGGGGGGTTTTTCCCAGTTTGGGGCCCCCAGGGGGGGGAAAAGGGGGACTTTAGGGGGGGGTTTCCACCCCCCCCCAAATTTTTTTGAAAAAAAAATGGGAAAAAAAACCCCCCTACCCCACTTGTAAAAGGGGGGTTTTTCATTTTTTTTTAAAAAAGGGAAAATTTTTTTTTCGGGGGGGGTTTTTTTTTTTTTTGCTTTTTTTTGGGTTGTTTTGGGTTTTTGGGTTTTTTTGGGGGGTTTGGGGGGGGGGGGGTTTTTTTGGTGGGGTGGGGGTTTGTTTGGTGTTTTTGGGGTTTGGGGGGGGGGGGGGGGGGTTTTGGGGGGAAAAGGGAAGAGGGAAAGAGAGGGGGAAGGGGGGGGGGGAAGAGGGGGAGGGGGGGGGGGGGGAAAAGGGGGAGGGGGGGGAGGGGAAAAAGGGGGGGGGGGGGGGAAAGGGGGAACCCAAAAGAAAAGGGGTTTTTTTTTTTTGCCCCCCAGAAAAATTGAAAAAAAAAAAAAATTTTTTCCCTTTTTTAAAAAGGGGGGGGGTTTTTTTTTGGGGGGGGGGGACAAAATTTAAAAGAAAATTTTTTTTTTTTTTGGGAATTAAATTTTTTTTTAAAAGGTTTTTTTTTTTGGGGCCTTTGGGAAAAAAAAATTTAAAATTTTTTTTTAAAAATTTTTTGGTTTAAAAAAAAAAGGGGGAAAAAAATTTTTTTAAAAAAAATTTTTTTTAAAATTTTTCCCAAAAAAAGGGGGGGGGCCCCCAAAATTTTTCCCAAAAAAAACCCGGGCCCTTTTTTGGGGGGGGGAAAAAAATTTTTTTTTAAAAAGGGGGGGGGTTTTTTTTAAAAATTTTGAAAAAAACCCAAATTTTTTTTTTTTAAACCCTTTTGGGGGAAAAATTTTAAAAAAAATTTTTTTTTTTTTTTTTTTTTAAAAAAATTTTTTAAATAAAATTTTTAATTTTTTTAAAAATTTTTTAAATTTAAAAATTTTATAAAAAATTATTATAAATATATTTTAATTTTAAAGAAATAATAAAATTTATAAATAAATATTTTTTTTTTTAAATTTAAATTTATTTATTATAATATAAAATAAAATTAAAAAATTATAAAAAGTAATTTAAAATTTTATTTTATTAAATTTTTTAAAAAAAATTTTTTTTAAAATAAAATTAAAAATTTTTAAAAAAAAAAAAATTTTTTAATTTTATTTAAAAATTAAATTTAAAATTTTTTTAAATTTTAAAAATCTTTTTTTTTTAAAATTTAAAAAATTTTTTAAATTATTTTATATTAAATTTTTATTTTTTTAAAAATAAAATTTAAAAATTT
>NW_023665076.1:0-13189 GCF_015228065.2 Penaeus monodon | reverse complement strand
AAAAAAAAAAAAAAAAAAAAAAAAACAAAAAAATAAAAAAAAAAGGAAAATTAAAAATAAAAAATTTAAAAAAAAAAATTTTATATAAAAAAAAAAAAAAAAAAAATAAAAAAAAAGGAAAGCAAAAAAAATCCTCCCGGCGCCCGCATTTTTTTGCAACCCCCATTCATAATCCCGTTTAAAAATGCAGTCTCACCGCGGGCACAGTTATAAGTCACTCCCCCCGCAATTTCCCTTGCCCGCTATTAGCCATCAGAGAGGTAATGTCCAAACAGCTTTCAAATTAACTCGCCCGACCAACCCAAGCAGGAGCTGTTTGCGTCGGGGGGGGGACGGCGCTCGGGGCCCCCTTTGTTTTTGGGAGATCTGGAGCGGTTTTCGGGGTTTGGCTGGGGGGGCCTTTTTTTTTCGCTTGTTGGTTGGTTGCGGTTCGCGACGACACTGACCCCCGGGCCATCCATATGGAACACAAAACCACACACCACACACCACACCACACACACACACACACACAACACACACACAAAACCACACACACACACACACCACACACAACACACACACACTTTTAATACTGTGTGTTGTTGTGTGGTTTTTTTTATGTATGTATGTATTTATTATGATGTATGTATGTATGTGTGCCATGTGGGGGGGGGGGGGGTTTTTTTTAGGGAAAAAGAAAGGTTTTGGACAATAGATAAAAATAGGATACAGATATATAGACTCGAGATAAAGAGATAGGTAGATAAATAGAAGAGATATAGTTTGAATAGGTTGAAGATAGATAATAGATAGATAGATGGATAGATAAAGTGACGAAGAGGATGTAGAGATAGAGAATAGTTATATGTACACACGTTCGAAAAGGTTGAGCGATGCTAACCCCGAAGCGGGAAATCATTTTGGGGAAAGGTTTTCCCCCTTGGTTAATGGGGGGGGTTTTAGTTGGGGAAATTTAATGTTTGCAAGGGGTTTAAATTGCAATTTTTGGAAATGGAAAGTTAACTAGAAAAATCTTGATGCTCTCCCCGCTGCCCCGGTTTGAAACAGCGTATGTTTAGAAATCATGAATTTGCATCTCGGGGGTTTTATCTGAATGTTTTCGCCGATTAAAATCCACCGGGAAAGGGGAAATGGTAAAGAAGATAGTGAGAGGAGAGGAGGCGATAGAGAAATGAGATTTTTTGAGGTGTTGAGAATGAATTAGAAGCAGTTCTGAGAGATTTTATAATAACATTTCGGGTGTAGGTTTGGGGGATCTTTTTGGGGGGTTTTTTAGTGGAGGTGATGGGGGGGGCATTTTTGGGCCCTGTTTGGGGTTTTTTTGTTTTTTTTGGGGGGGGGCTTCTCTCCCCTCTCTCTCTCTCCTCTTTTTCTTCTCTCTCTCTTCCCCTCTCCCCCTCTCTCTTCCTCTCTCCCTCTTCTCTCCTCTTTTTCTCTTTTTCTTCCCCCTGTTTCTCTGGCCCTTTTTTTTTGGGGGTTTTTTTTTTTTTTGGGGTGCTTTTTTCCTTCCCCCCTCTCTCTCTCTCCTTTCCCCTTCTCTCCCCCTTTTCTCCTCTCTCTCTCTCTCTCTTTCCTTCTCTCTCCTCTCTCTCCTCTCTCCCTCCTGTTTCCTTGGGCCCCCTGCTCTTGGCTTTTTGTTTTTGGGGGGGGGGTTCTTCTCTCCCCCCTTCCTCCTCTCTTCCCTTTTTCCCTTTTCTCTCTCTCTCTCTCTCTCTCCTCTCTCTTCTCCTCTCTCTTCTCTCTTTTTCCTTGGCCCGGCTCGGGGGTTTTTTGTTTGGGGGCTTCTCTTTCTCTCTCTCTCTCTCTCTCTCTCTCTCTTCTCTCTTCCCCTCTCTCTCTCTCTCTCCTCTCTTTCTCTCTCTCCTCTTTTCTCTTCCCTTTTCTCTTTGGTTTTTTTTTTGGGGGCTTCTCTTCCTCCTCTTCTCTCCTCTCTTCCTCCCTCTCCCTCCTCCTCTCTTTTTCCCTTCCCCCTCTTCTTTTTTTTTTGCTTTTCCTCTCTCTCTTCTCCCTTCCCCTTTTCCCCTTTTCTCTCCTCGCCTCTCTTTTTTTTTTTTGTTCTCTTCCTTCTTCTTTTTTTTTTCCTCTCTTTTTTCTCTCTCTCTCCTTTTTCACTCTCTTTTCCCTCTCTCTCTCTTTCTCCCCTCCCCTTCCTCTCTCCCTCTTCTCTTTTTTCTTCTCTCTTCCTCCCCTCTCTCTCCCCCCCCCTCCCTCTTCTCTTCTTTCTTCCTTTCTTTTCCCTTTCCCCTCTCTTCTTCTTCTTTTTTTTCTCCCTCCCCCTCTTCTTCTCTTTCTTCTCTCCTCCCTTTTCCCCTTTTTTTCCCTCTTCTTCTCTCTCTCTTTCTTTTTCTCTATTTTCTTCTTTCCTCTTTTTTCTTCCTTTTTTTTTCTCTCTCTCTCTTTTTCTCTCTCTCTCTCTTTTTCCTCTCTCTCTCCTCTCTCCCCTTCTCTCCTCCTCTCTCCTCTCTCCCTCTCTCTCTCTCTCTCTCTCTTTTCTCTCTCTCTCTCTCTCTCCCCCTCTCTCCTCTCTCTCTTTTCTCTCTCTCTCTTTTTTTCTTTCTACTTCTTCTCTTTTTTCTTTTTCCTCTCCCCTTTCCCCTCTCCTTTCTTCTTCTCTTTTTCTCTCTCCTTTCTTTTTCTCTCTGCTTTTCTTCTTCCCTCTTTTTTCTTTTCTCTCTCTCTCTCTTTCCTCTCTCTCTCTTCTTTCTCTCTTTCCTCTCTCTCTCTCTCTCTCTCTCTCTCTCTCCTCTCTTTCTTCAACTTTACATATGGGGGAAAAAAAAACTCCCAAAAAACCCCCCCAAACCCACGCGCGCCAAGGGGAAAGGGAGCCAGGCCCGGGCAGAGGAGCAGGGGACGGAGCATAAAACAAAGGGCGGAGGAGGACACAGACGGCCCCTCAATTTACCATGCGAAGTACGGGGTTTTTAAGGGGGGGCGGGAAAAAACAATTTGAGTTCCCCGGAGCACTTGGGAAACCCTTTTGGGCTTAGGGCCAATTTAGGAGTAGAATTTTAGAGGTTTTTTCCCTGAAAAGTTTTAGGGTTGCATAATCTGGGCCTTTCGGGGGGAATATTTTTGCGGTCCCTTTCGCAGCGCGTTTTGTCAAGCTGATGCCAAGGCATTTTTTGTAAATTTCCCTTTTGCGATTTGACTTTGTTGAATAATTAATGATAATTGTTTAGACTTTTTGGATGTGGATCGACGAAGAATTTGCATAATTTTTCTTTCCATAGCTGGATTTTGGTTTCGAAATAATGAAAGAGGGTCGGAAAGGGGGAAATGTTCTGTTTTGCTCATTAGGATATTAGGTTATCCTCCCCCCCTTTCCCCCCCATTCAATCCACCCGAGCATGCGGGCCCCGAATCCCCAACCCCCACACAAAGCCGAAGCTGTACTAGGTCAGCCCGGGAAGTTAGCCCCCTTTTCATTATCCAACCGGAGCCTGAGCTATGCTAACCTTCCACCCATTATCCCTCGAACGGGGGGAGAGTTTCCCAGCCTCTCAGCGCCACCCCCCGGCACTACCCGGGCCATGGCGTCATGCTGAGAGAGAGAGAGAGAGAGGAGAGAGAGAGAGGAGAGAGAGAGGAGAGAGAGGACGGAGAGAGAAAAGAGAGGAGAGAGAGAGAGAGAGGAAATAGCTGTCCGTAGTGTACCATTTTAAAAGCCCTAAAACCTTAACAAACAATAAAAAAGATGAGTTTAAGAAAATTTTGGAAGAAGAGGGGTGTATGTGGGAAATGCCGATAAAAGCAGCGAAAAATTTATTGCAATATAAAGTTCCATTTAGTTTGCACTTTTTGGCCACAGTATTTCCCGAGAAAAATTTTGCAAATGGAGATAGTAATTTTATCTTCTGGGGAATTTTGGAATTATAGTTTTACGTTTGGGGAAATTTTGTTAATCCCCTCTGTTTGCATGGAGTCATGTGAAATATAAAAGGCTATATTTTTAAAAAGCTACTAATGGTGCCGTCTTTTTATTATTTTCCCTCTCTCTTCTCTCATTTCTTTTTCCCACCCTCTGCTTTTCTTTGTTTTGTGTGCCATCTCTCTTTTTTACCCCTCTCCATTACATTGTTTTTTTATCCCATCTCCATCGTTTCTCCTTCTCCTCTTTACCCTCTAATGTTCTCTTTCCCTATCCTGCCCTTCTTTTCCCAATCCCCCTCACTCCACCCCCACCCTTCCCCCTATCCCTACCCCCACATTTCCCCCACCCTCCCCTTCCTTTTTTTTCTCCCTTCCCCTCCTCCTCCTCCTCCCTCCTCTCCCCCTCCTCCTCCTCCTCCACTCCCTCCCCTCCTCCCCTCCCTCTTCCTCTCCTCTTTCCTTTTCTCTTCCTCCTCTCCCTTCCTCCTCTTTTTTCTTTCCTTCCCCCTCCACCCCCTCCCATGCTTCCTTCTTTCTATGGGCCCCCTCGCTCTTTACCCCTACACCTTTCCCTTTTCCTTCCTTTTTCCTTTCCCTACTACCTTTTTATGGAAAATTACACATTCATCTGTTTAGTATGTGTATGCCGTTTTTGCATGTTACACAATCCTACCCGACAAATGGAAAAGAAAAAGTTTTGGACAAGAATTCGAACGCTGGGTGTGGAGGGGAGGACAAAATACGCATCCAATAAGTTTTTTTGTATGAATTTTTATATAGGGTAATTGGTAATAGTAATTGGTTCTCAGAAGGCCGAAGGTGATGGATCATGCTAATATCCAAAGCAGAATTTTTAGGACGTCATTTTTTTCTCTTCTTCGTTTTGAGGCCTGGTGGGGGAGCTTGGTAGATTTTTATTTTTGTTACTTTGTATTTTGTTATTTTCTTTTACTATATATCATTTTCATTACAGTTCATTATTAAAATTAAATTATTGTTATTTTCTTAATTTTTTTTTATTATTAAGATATTTGATTGTTGGTTAATAATAATAATGATAATTTTTTTATTATGTTATTGTTATTTATTATTATTTATAGTAGTATAGTAGTAGTGTAGTTTAGATTAGTATTAGTTATTATTGTTATTATTTTTATTTGTTTTTTTATTATTTTATCATACATCATATCATCATCATCTCTTCATCATCATCATCATCATCCATCATCTCATCTCTCATCATCATCATATCTATCTCATCATCATCACTCACATCATCATCACTCATCATAATCACATCATCATCATATTCATCGTTGTCATTTTTATCATTATTATTTTTATCATTTTTATTAAATTATTATTAATTATTTTTATATTATCGTTTTTGTTATTTTCGTTTATATTTCATTTTTCATCATTATTATTATAATTCATTTTTTTTACTATTCTATTACTATTTAAATTAGTTATATTTATATTTCTATAACATTACTATTTTCTAAACTAAACTATTACTATAAAAAATAATACTATTACTATTTAAAAGTACTATATTTCTGCTACAGTTATTATACCCCAACTATGTATGCTATACAACACCCCATTTTGATAATCTTATTTTTAGATTATGTCATAATCATTTCGTCATATTATTTAAAAAATTTTTTAATGTCGAGCCTCCTTATTTTTTTTGATAGTTTTTCCCCTCGTTAAGACTTTTTCGCACCCCAATCACCCCTTTAAATGTTTCTAAGGGGAAACACCCGCAGTCCCTCCTTTCCCCCAAGGGTCACGGGGTCAGATAGCCATCTCTCGTAGCCTACTCTGCAAAAAGGACATTTCCTTTGTTTTAAATTACGGTTATTCCCTGGAAAAAAATTTCCCGAAAAATTTACTTTAAAGATGGGTTGGGGGTTGTCTGGGCCGGGTTTTGAAAGAGCAAGGGAATAACGTCTTTATTTTTTGATTTTTTTTTTTTTTTTTTTACTTCCTTTGGCGTACCTTAAGGGAAAAATTTTAGGACGGAGGGAAGAGGAACTCTGAGAGATATTTTTCGGTTGTAAATCGTAGAAGTAAACTCTAGGAGCTTATGTTTTTGGGAGGAGTATCCGTACAGTGTAACGAATGAAAGGAAAAAGTATATGTGCGTTGGTTTTTGTGTTGTATGTGTGAGTATACATACATAGTATATATATATAATATTATAAAATATATATTATATATATATATATATAATATATATAATAATATCTTTCTCCTTTTCAACCGAAGCAAATGGTGGTTAGTTATCGGATCAAGATTTATGAAACGTAAGGAGAGGAGAGAGAGCGAGCGAGGAGAGGAGAGAGAGAGAGAGAGGAGAGGAGGAAGAGAGAGAGGAGGAGGGGAGAAGAGAGAGAGGGGAGGAGAGAGAAGGAAACATTCGAGTGTTTTAGTTACTCTGCCATTCGCTTGATATTTATGCACAGGGAACCGGTTAATAGCCTCTAAATGCGCCTGTCAAAGAGCAAGTCCTTTTGAAGTCAAAAAATTCGGGCCTCCCCGGCGCTCCCCCGAACCCGGGTCCCCCCTGGGCTGAGGGTTTACCCGGAACGCGGGGGAAAAATTGATGACGTTGTGGGGGGGATCCGAGCTTGGGGCCGGAGCACGGAACTCTCTGCCTTTTGGGAAGCAGAAAATTTGTTCGAAAGTCGTATCGAGTCCCAGGAAATTTTGGGAGGGGGGGGGGGGGAGGGGGAAGGGGAGGGGAAAAAGAAGAAAAAGGAAGGAAGGACGATGATTTTAAAAAACAGCACGTGTAACGAATTTTCCCCTTTCGGCGCCGGCAAGTTGCTAATCGGCGATACAGGATTAGGAGACAATCACGTTTATACAGCTGAGCAATCCCCTCCCCCTTTCCACCCGTGAACTGAATAATTAATGGAACACCAGACGTCCCGCTTGCATGGGAATTAGTGTTGGGGGGCGTGGGGGAGAGAGAGGAGAGAGAGAGAGAGAGGAGGGAAGAGAGGAGAAGAGAGAGAGAGGAGAGTGAGAGAGAGGAGAGTGAGAGGAGAGAGAGAGGAGAGAGTGGGAAAGGGGAAGAGAGGAGGGAGAGGAGGAAAAGAGGAGAGAGAGAGAGAAAGTGATGAGTGAGTGAGAGAAAAAGAGAGAAGGAGAGAAAAAAAGAAAAAGAGAAGAGAGAAGAGAGAAAGGGGAAGGAGAAGGAGAGAAGAGAAGAGAAGAGAAGAGAAAAGGGAAAAGAAGAGAAGAGAAGCGAAGAGAAGAGAGAGAAGAGAGGAAGAGAAAAGAAGAGGAGAGGAGAGAGAGAGAGGGGAGAGAGAGAGAGAGGAAGATGAGCTTTTGCATGTGTACGACCAGGGTTTTGATGCCCCGGGAATGTGGAGAGCCCCCTTTGTACTGCCCAAAATTTTTGGTATTTAGGAAAGAACGTTAAATGGGAGATGGAGGATGCTTTTCGTTTAACGGAAACGGTAGTTGCGTGCGGATGGAGGTATTATTAGTATTATTGTTGTTGTTATTTTATTTTATTATTGTGTTGTTTTTTTGTTATTTTTGTTTTCGTTTTTATTTTTGTTTTTCTTTTTTTTTATTTTAAGCCCCTTTTGTTATACATAGTTTTAATTATTTCCCGTTTTTTCATTATTATTGTTGTTTTTAATGTTTTTATTAGGTTAAATTTTTTATCATTATCACACTCACCATCATCATCATCATTATTTATTATCGATATAAACACGCGTTTATTTTATTGTTGTTGTTTCATTATTTTTTTTCATCACCCTCATCATCACATTTTATTATTATCGATATAATTCCCTCGTCTTTTTAATTTTTGTGGGTTACATTATTTTGATTATCATCACCATTATCATATCAATGTCATACCCTCATCATTATATCGTAATATGATCATTTCCATTATTATGTCATTATGTGGTTCTATCATTTTCATGTAAACCCCCCCCACCTTTTCTTTTTTTTTTTCCTTTTTTAAGAATGATCCGTTCTTTGCCCCGGCATTTTGGGCCCGGGAAAGGGGCAGGTGAATATGCAAGGTAATTTGCAATTTCATTTTAAATTTTAGGCATTTGTTTTTTAAACATTAGTTAAAAAACATTTAAACATTGCTTTGCCTTAGTTAAATTCAAAGCTTTCACTTGACTTTTGTCAATGCACCCAAAACCACAGTTTTGCAGCGAGTAGAGTGGGAAAGGGCACCGGCTTTTTTATGCGGGTTTGCTTTCCTTTTGCATATTTTTCCCCTTTCTGCCGTTTTTGGGAACTAGTGGAATGCTAGTAGCAGGAAATTCGGTTTAGTGTGCTGGAATATTAGGGAATTTTTTCTGATAGATGAGAAATTTGGTAATATTCAAGGGGGGTATGGTAGGGAATTCAGAAAGAGGAGCCCTGGGAAATGTAAGACATTTGCCAACTGACGAATCTATATTTAAAAAAACATTTTGCGGAGATCGAGAGATTCCAACAGGGTTTAAAAAACCACCCCGGGTCCTCCCGGGTTTTTTATCTTTTTTAACATCGCCCTTGTGGAGGCAGGCCTTACCTGGGGAAAAACAAGAGCCCGCGGTTAAATCTCCCAATAGCTTCCATCCCGCATTTTCAACACGGCTTTTTGCCTGAAGCAACACACAAAACCACGCCGGGGAATAATAGGGGGTTGAAATCGCTGATTTTGGGGATATAGAAAGAAGTTTTCCCTAAATGTTGCGTGTATTGATTCTTTGGGGGGGTAATACGTGAGTGTCGTGGCTTTTATGCAAAAAGCTTGGACAAATACTGGAGTAACAAAATAAATTTATGAAAAAGGAAACTAGTTACGTGCGATTTTTTTTCACTTACAAGGGGATAAAGTGTGAAAAATTTTAGTCTTGACCCAAAAACGAACACAAGCGTTTGGTGTGTGGGGTTGGGTGTGGGTGTGTGTGTGTGTGGGGGTGTGTGTGTGTTGGGGGGTGTGTGTGTGTGTTGTGTGTGTGTGTGTGTTGAGAGAGAGAGAGAATGAGATTATACTGTACATCGTACGTAATTGTACGCTAAATGTTTGAATATATAGATAAATATACATCATAACAAGGTGTATTATGAATATTACTGTCTTGTATACATATCATAAAAGCACACTCGCCTCCTACACTTATTCGCTTTCCCCCCCCTTCTGAGACGTGTTCGAGCCGCGTATCTGCTATCGCCCCGAACCCCGAAATCACTCATGGGGGGGCTCACAGAATGGGGGGCGGGGCGTTTCATCCCCGATTTTTTTTCGGCGTTTTGTTTTTTAATATTAAGGGAGGTTGGGTCGCGTCCCGGGGCCCCCCAACCCTTTTTCCGTCTGCCTGAAGACGTTAAAGCTGTCATGGGTTCCCCGCTCTGTTGCGGAAATGGGAAGGGTGATTATTTTCTCCCCGGCGAGATACGGGTTTTTTCTCTCCCCTTAGGAGGGCCTTCTTCTCCCCCGTTTTCCTTCGTCTGAATCGTGTGTACTTGAATTCGGGGAAAGAGAAGGAGTGAGCTTTTGCATGTGTACGACCAGTGGTTACGATGCCCCGGATATGTGGAGACGCCCGTTCTGTACGCGTGTTGCACTTGTATACGTAAATACATAGCTACATACATACATGCAAGTATATGTATTATATGGCACACCCCCACTTCTCCGTGTGTGTGTGTGTGTGTGTGTGTGTGTGTGTGTGTGTGTGTGTGTGGTGTGTGTGGTGTGTGTGTGTGTGTGTGTGTGTGGTGTGTGTGTGTGTGTGTGTGTTGCGCGTGTGTGCGCGCGCGTGCGTGCGTGCGTGCATGTGTGTGCGTGTGTGCGTGCGTACATGTGTACATATAACGAGTCGTCGTACCTGGCCCCTAGAGCCCCCATTTTTTGTCGTTTATGCTTGCTCACAAACATTAACCAATCAAGGCAAAGTTTAACTAGCTCTTGACTAATCACAGACTTGTTATTTACGCTTGTTATTTTTTTTTATTATTATTGCCTACTGTATAAAAACTGTTACTTATTGCAGTGCTTTATAAGTTAGATATTTAATACAATTATTAATGTGACATTGTGTAGTCCCTAACGAATTTTTCTTACGGAAATATGTAGCTTCACTACGGAAGTATCCCTCGATGTGTCGAACAAGCTGGAACAACAGTGACCTTGGAAAGTTCTACTAGTTCAGGAGGTAGAATGATTTGCCTTCTTGAAATCTGCTTGGACATCAAAGTGTCCTATGTTTAATACGAATACCTTTTTATTGAAATTGTAATTACCTAGCTAAGACAGTGAAAGATCGAACTGAGGAAGAATGATAGATCACGACAGGCAGAGAGACCCAAAATGTTTTCTATATGACATCACATTTCTCCGTGACATCAGAACGGGATAGATTCTTTGAAAGGTGTCTTGGTCGTTGTAGGGATGTAATCTACAAATTAAATTATATATAGTTGATTTGTACGGTGGATCGCCATTAAACATTTGTGTCATTTCTTATTTAAATTTGATTTACACATTGTTATGTATTTCTTTTGACAAGTTTAACCTTTATGTTGTTAGTAAAGTACATAGTTAAGGGTTTTTTTAAGAAGTAAGTAAAAAAAAGTAAGGTATTCAGAAACAAAAATTTTTGATAGCGATAACTTTTTTTTTGGGTTTAATTAAAAATGAAGAAAAAATAAAAACAAACAAACAAAATAAGTACGAAGACAAAATTTAGAAACGCATGTTCCCATCTGTCATACTTTTTCCTGGGATAAGAAGGGGATCCCAAAATTCAAGCCATTCATCCAATATCATTTCAAAGTAACAAACCCACTTTTTGAACCAGTTTAACAAGGGTGAGTATCAGTAAATATATTTGTAATACCTATTTTTTCCGGGGAAGTTTTTCAGTTCGTGTTTTTTTCGTCTTGGTTCGTATAACATAATTTGCAGTGGTTCATGTGAAGTTTTTGGGGGAAACGTGAAAAGTATTTGAAATTTATAAATGAATTACAAAATTTAAAATTTTTGAAAAAAAAAAAAATAGAAATGCTTTTTTTTTTTTTCAATAAACCCCGAAAGACATGAATTAAAATTTATTCGCCCGATTTCATTAATCTGCCCGGGGATTTGGTGTTCATAGCATCGGTGTAAAAATTGTTTTTTTTGATTAACTGTTTTTTATGGGTTTGGAAAAAATTTTCCTTTACGTGATAATATGATGATTTTTTTCTTTTGGGGCAGTTTGAGCATGCCGGCCCCTCACGACATTCAACAGGAAACTAATTTTAATATTGGTAAAAAGAAAATCTACTTTGAGGTAGGAAATGGCCGTAACTTTAGTAAAACTAAAATATTACATTAGAAAGGAATGAAATGTTTCACGCTAGTACTATCTGGGGTGAAGTTTAGTGATTGAAAAGATAATAACTTCAACAGGAAAAAATTTAGACTTCCGATTTTTTCCACCTGCTCGCTCTCTCCCCTCTCTCTCTCTCTCTTCTCTCTCTCTTTCTTCTCTCTTCTCTTCTCTCTCTCCCCCTTTTCTCCTCTCTTCTTCTCTCTCTTGTGTGGTATGGGGGGTGTGTGAGTGTAGGTGGTGCTGTGTGGGCAGCGGTAGGATCTGTCCCGCAAATTTTTGGGCCCACGTTTAAATCCCCGGCGCCAGGGTGGTAACCCGGCCATTCCCCGACACAGGGGGTTTTTAAGCAAAAGAAAAAGACAGATGTCAAACCCCAAAAATATCAATGAACAAAAGGGAACAAACCAAAACCCTTTTTAACCTCTCGCCTGTACATTTTCTTACGATTTGGGGATAGAGAACAGTAAAAAGAATAGAAGAAAAGGAAAAAAGAATTTTGCAAACGAATAGAAAACAAGGGTAAAAGACGGATGGTAATGACAGAACGATGGTAATAATATAGGGTCACGTAATAACCACAGCGGCTAAATATTTTTTTGATGCTTTGGAAAAAATGTAAGAATAGAGATATAAAAGTTTGTGGCTACAGACTAAAAAGAAACAACAGGGGTACTACTCCCCCCGCCCATTGTTCCCGCGGTCAAATTTGGCCGGCGGTCGAGTGTCACCCTTTTTTCGGGAGAAAGACAGTATTTTAAAAGTGCGGCCCCGGCGAAAAGGGCCCCGAGGTTTAAACAAAGAAGAAACATTTTAAAATAATGGGTGAGTTCGGTGTTTGGGTTGGGGTCGTCGGCTCGGGGGGTGTGGCCCAGCTCCCCCGCCGCATTTTTTCTGCAGGAATATGTCAGCGATTTGCTGTATAGTAACCCCGGGCCGTCTAGGTTTCGGGCATGCAGTGTGCCTGTGCGGGGGGGCGTTCATCGCCTACAGCCGAGGGGGGGTTGTGTTTTGGGAAGCATATAGAAATATATATGCATTTATTTTTCGAAAAAATGCAGGGTTTTGCAAATGTACAAACTTTTATTTTAATAAACCAGGTTGTGCACAGCCCCTCAGAGGGGAGTTGTACGCTTGTGGGATGACACTTTTCCCCCAAAACCCCCCCACGCACGCAACCACACAACACACACACCCCCACACCACCACACACCCCCAAACACACACAACACACACACAACACACAACACACACAACACACACACACACACAACACCCAAAAAAACACACACAAAACCCACAAAATAAACACGATTCGCACCCACAAAAGGACTAAGTGGATATATTTTTTGAACGAAATTTAAAGAAAGAGGGCGTAGGGGTGCCAAATAGGGAAAAGGAGAGGGCGAGGGGAAAAACAATGATTTAAACTCCTGCAGATATGAGGGAAGGCGAGAGACGTTTTCATGCAGACATATTAATCAGCCCGGGGAGAGAGAGAGGGGGAAACAAAAGAAACAACAAGGGGGGGTCAGGTTTAAAAGGACACTAAAGAGAAGGGCGAGAAAGGAAATTTCCCTGGGGAAAGGACGCCCGAAGGGGCTGGGGCGAAGGGGGCGCTAAGGGTCGGCATACTCACAGGCCGTTATCATAAGGCAAGGGAGGGGGGAAGGGATGGGAGGGAGAGAGGAAAGGGGGGCATGGAGGGTGGAGAGTGGGGGTGGAGAAGGGGGGGAGGGAGGGAGTGGGGGGGAGGGGAGGGAGGGATGGGGTGGGAAGAGGGAGGGAGGGAGGGGGGGGGAAGAAGGAGGGGGAGTGGGAGGGGGGGGGAAGGGGGGGAGGGGGGGGAGAGTGAGGGAGTAGGATAGAGGGGAGGGGAAAGGAGGGGGTGGGGGGGGAGGGGAAAGGCGGGGTCGGGGGGGGGAGGGGGGGGAAAAGGGGGGGGGGGGGGTGGGAAA
>NW_023665075.1:0-13190 GCF_015228065.2 Penaeus monodon | reverse complement strand
TTTGAGGGGAAAAAAAGGGGGGGGGGGGGGGAAGGGGAAGGGGGGGGAAGCAATTTTGGAAAAGGGGGGGGGGGTACATTTTTCAAATGTAGAAAAGAAAAACCCGTGGCGGCTTCTTGTCTCCCCTCACGTATAGTGGGGCCTCTTTTGAATCTAAAACCCTCTCCCAGAGTTTCGGGCGGGGATCCCTTAATATCTAAGGGGTCCCCACATTGGCATATGTGCTGCTGAACGAGCAATTAGAATGGTCATGACTAGGTGGGCATTTGGGGTGTCGGGCTGGCAAAAACCCCAAACATTTCGATACTGATGGGGAGGGGGGTCGATATGGTCGGCAGGACGGGAACCCTACCGATATAAATTTATGGGGGAGGTATGTTTAGGAAGATACTTTTGGGTTAATATTGGTGTAGACTTACTTTGGGCCCTCTGGGGGAAGTGTGGCACTGGACTGCCTTTGCATTATATCGACGAGGCATTGAGAATCATTTTCCAGCCTGGCCAGTCCTGGTAGAGACAGGGCAATCAGTCGGGAGAGGGAAAAACAAGATTGGAGGAGTGGGGTTTGGGGGAAAAGAAGTCAATCGGGGTAGATAGTGACGACTTGGACTCAATGTACTTGAAAAGGTGTGAACGTCGGAAGACTGAAAAAGGAAATTTGCCTACTTTTTTTTGGACTTTTGGGAAAGAGAAGGGTTTTATCGGGGGGGAATCACAAAAAATTGTACCACTTGGTGGGGCAAAAAAGGGTGTCAGAAAGGGTTTCAGAGTGGAAGCAGTGAAGACGAGGGTGGGAAAGCTGGGGTGGGAAGGAGAAGGGATATTGTTGGAGGGGTACAATAAGGGGATGTAATAAGGGGGTTAGGGGGGACAGTAAAAAGACTATGCAGTCAAGATGGAGTGGAGGAAATTGGGAGAGAAGAAGGGGGTATTTGAAGGGGACGGACAAAAGGAGTGTGGAAAGAAAGAGGAACATTACTTAGGGAAAAATAGATGTCAGAACGTGACATCAGATAGAATAAAGGGTTTAAAGGGTGTGGCCAAAAATCTAAGCTGGCAAGAAATGTCTCCAAAGTCTGTTGTCTGTTTCCCATGGAATAGAGCTGATAGGGGAGATTGATAGTTTTTCATTATGTAAATTTTTATTGCAGACTGACTAGAAAGATTGCCATCGGGGATAAAAGGGAAAGGGCTTACAGTGTGGGCAAAAATCCTAACTGGATACGTGAAAAACGGGGGTTTTTTTTGGGGTGGGCTTAATGGCGGGGCATGCTAGAGTATCTGAGTTATTTCCAGGGGTTTCCAAAAAGGCTGGGGACCCGCAAAAAACAGATTTATGGTGTGTGGACTGTAGAACGCCTAGTTCTGAAATTTTTAAAACAAGGGGATGGTCGAGTGCATAGACTTTTAGCGATAATGCTTCGGGAGCAGTAAAAACAGTGAAAAAGGAAAAAGGGAAAGAGATATGTTTTAAGGGAAAAAAGGGGGGTGCGTACATTCTGTAGAAGGACGGTTTTGGGGGGGAGGGTGTATTTAAAAATTCGATTTTGGGAAAAAGTTTGCAAAACCAGACTGGGGGTGGATTTGGGCTTACGAAAAATGGGGGAATGAGTGGGAATGATAAAGGGAAGGTGACAAGGAGGGAGGGGGGATATCTGTTTTTGGTGGGTCATGGAAAAACAGAGAGAAAAAACGGGGGAAAGGGTAAAGCAGGGAAAGAACGGAATGGAAAAAAACGAAAGAGGTCAGAAGGGGGAAGGGGGGAATGGGGAGTAGGGATCCATCCAATGGAGAAAGGAATAGGTACACGCGCCTTTAAAAAAAGAGTGGAGATTGGGGCCCCCCCACATGTACCTCCAGAAAAAAAGGAGGCGGGGGTTTGGGGAAAACCAAGAAAAAAAATTAGAAGGCTAGCTGATGAAGGGGCAAACCTTAAATGCCCGTAATAAGGGGAGCAAACCCCCAGGAAGGAAATTTTATGACATCAAAGGTCATGGGGGTTTTAAAGGCCTTTCATGAAGGCAAAAATCAGCCTTTCAACATGGCTGTCACACTTTAAAAATTGTTTTTATTTTTTAAAAAATTTCCTGCCAATCAACATCAAAGTCTTTGCAGCTATCCAAACATAGTGATAGAGTAAGGCTTGGGGGCAAAGACCCCAAGCCCTACTCTATCACTATTTTTTGGTTTTTGATTTCCAAAATGATCAAAAAAAAAGTCCCAGATATGTTTACGGGTTAAAAAAGCAAAAAAAATGTGCTAGTATCTAAGGTCATATAGCTTATGGAAAAACGTAAAGGTTTAGTGAAAGGCGGTTGAGTTATAGTTAGTTCATTTCCTATCAATTTAAATATAAAAAGGGTTTTTAAAAGGGGGGTTTAAAAGGATTTGATGATGAAGGGTTAAGGTGGGGTTAGATAAAAATATCAATGGTTAAGGGTTTTAAAAGCAAGAAAAAATTGCTAACATCTAAGGTCTTTAGCCTATAGTTAATGTTGGGGAAAGGGGTGGTTAGTAGTGTTATTGTCTAAGCGGGGAAAAGGGAAATTGGTATTAAAAGGGTTAGATCGACTGGGGTAAGGATTAGATAGATGGAGGATAGTATGCTTTTGAGGAAAGAGAAAGGTTGT
The DNA here is from genome assembly GCF_015228065.2 of Penaeus monodon. Classification (NCBI taxonomy): domain Eukaryota; kingdom Metazoa; phylum Arthropoda; class Malacostraca; order Decapoda; family Penaeidae; genus Penaeus; species Penaeus monodon. The sequence continues at coordinate 10,560 of NW_023665075.1, read as the reverse complement.
TGAAACAGAAAAGGTGGGTTCTGTAAGGATGTCTGTGGGGTTGGGAGGTGGGTAAAAGGGAGGATAGGTGGGGGAAAGCGAGGAAGTAGGGACGAGACATAAAGGGGAAAATGTGGGGAAGAACAAAATGAAAATTTGGGGGATTGGTTTTGGGGGTGAAAGAAAAGTCTCTTAAGGCTAAAATGAGGGGTTATAAGAGGAAAGGATAGGGAAAAAGTGGGTTGGGGACGGAAACCGCGAATTTTCCAATAAAGGAAGTTATTTTAGTGAATAGTTTGTAGTACGTTTTGGAGATTTTGAAGGGGAAGCAGCTAGAGGGGGGAAAAGGAACCGAGAGGTTGAGAATGGAGAGGTGTGGGAGTTGGTTTCCTAGAGGGGTTTTAGGGACAAGGGTCTGTGGAAGGGAATACTTGTGACATAAGGGATTACTTGTTCAAGGGGGGATGGAAGGGTGGGGGGTGGTGGGAGGGTTCTAAGGGTTACGTGTGTACCCGGAGGGAAGGAAGGGAAGAGGGATGGTGGGGGGGTTAATGTGGGGGGGTTGGGGGCCGGGGGGGATGGGCTGTGTTGGGAGGGGTTGGGAGGGGGGGGTGAGGGGGGATATGTTAGGAGGAGGAGGGATATCAGCATTTATGGAGTGTAAAAGGGCAGGGTTGAAGTTTTTGGAGGTGAGTGTCAGTTTTCATTAAGTAATTTTGGGAAATATTTTCAATGTTTCTTTGAGGATTTGGGTTTGGGGGAGTTTTGGGGGAAAAAGGGGTTTTCTTGGAGGGGGGGAAGAGAGGTTTGGGTTTCTCAAGCGTGGGGGAAAAGGAAGGTGGAGGTGTTGGTGGTGGGGGAAGGGGGGGTGGAAGTTTTTTCTGCGTACGGTATGCGAGGAGGGAGAGGGGGAAGGTGTTGGGTTGTGTGGTGATTGAATATCTGTAGTAGAGTTTGGAGGTTTTGGGGGTTTAGGATGGAAAAAAGATTTGACTGGGGGGTAGGGGGTAGAAGAGGGGGGGTTAGTTGGGGGGGGGGGGGGTTTAGGAAAATTTGTAGAATGAGCATATTACTGGAGTAAGGAGAAAGGGGAAAAACCACGTCGACGTGCTTCCTTTTGGGTTTCAGTAGTGTGAGCCCAAGTTTAATCTGAGATTTTGTTACTCAGACTCAAATTTATAGGGGGACAACCCCATAAAAACATTAGGGGGCTGCCACAGTTGGAAGGGTGATGTGCAGGGAGTTAGATGGGTAGCCGGGTTTGGGCACAAGGGGCATCGGCTGGGGAAGGGAAATGTTTGGCTGGGTGTCGTAGACCCCAAAAATTTTGGCACTGACTGGGGGAGGTTGTAGGGGCAAACGGGAGGGATTCCCCTCCTATGTGACGTTAAGGGAAGGTCATGTCTAGGGAAAGAAATTTTGGCTATGTTAGGGGGTTTTCTTTGTGCCCCGGGGGGGAAAAAGGAGACTTACTATTTTGCATCATAGTCTTGAGAGGGGCAAGTAGGTCTTCCCCAAAATTTGACAATTTTTGCATAGATGGGCAATTGCGGGGGAGTTTGAAACTGTTCCGGTGAAGTATTGGGGTTTGGATGGGGTTACCATATAGGTCAGTTAGTTTTGTTAATGCTATACTTGGTTTTCGGATTTTACTGTGCAAGACGGAGCGGTCGGGTCGGCTACGGAAAGAGATTTTGCCCTTTTTTTGGGAATTGTGGAAGAGGGGGGTGTTGTTGGAGCTGTGGGAGGGTCACAAAATTGGCCCCTTTGGGCTGCGCAAAAGAGAGTTTTAAAGATTTTGAGAGTGGGGTAGTGAAGGCGGGGGCGGACGAAGAGGGGTAGTTTTGAGGGAGTAGTTTATGGGAGGGGGGCAATAAGGCTGTAAGGGATTTTAAGGGGGGAGGGGTGGTTTTATGTTTGGGGGTTGTGGGGATAGAGGGTTTAAGGGGAGCAGCTGGAAAAGTGGAAATGTTCCTTTAAAGGGTTTATTGTTGGCTACTTAACTAGTAGGGATTGATGAGGGGTAGTTGTTGCAGTGTTCGGAGCCGGGTCAAAAGGGGAGCCCGGGGTGGGAAACGGGTGGATTTACATGTTGGGGCATTTTATAAAGGGGAAGCCTCATTGCCCCTAATATGGGGTATGTTTTTATTTGGGCCAGGTAAACCCGGGTTATGTTGGGGATAAAAAAAAAAAAAAAAATCCACCCCCCGGGTCCCCCTGAGGGGTAAGGGTAGGTAAAAAAATCAGGGGAATACCGTGCCGTCGGATGGCACAAAATCAGCCTTATCCTTTCTGCCGGGTCTCACCCTTTTGGAGGTGGATAGCAGAAGGGTTTGGGGAAGGGGCAGAAACGAAAGAGGGAAGGAAAAAAAAAACCATCAAATTTTGAGTCGGGGCTGAGTCCCAAGGTTTTGGGGGTTCCCCCATTGGGTCCAGTCTCCGCCTCCTAAGCCCCCCCCTACAACAACGGGCAAGGGATTTGGGGGGGAATGGTTTAAAGGTTTAAAGGTTGAAAGCAAAAATAAATTGCTAGCAGTAGGAGTAGCCTATAGTTAAAGTTTGGGAAGGGGGGTTGAGTATGATTAGTTGCAAAACTGGGGAAAGGATTTGGGATGAAAGGGTTGGGTCGGGTATTAAGGGGGTTAGTTTGATGAAGAAAATGTTTCGTTTTTAGAAAAAGAAAAAGGTTTGAAGCAAAAAGTGTGGGATTCTTGAATCTTGAATATTTTCAGTTTCTTCTTCTGATTTGGTTGGGGGGGTTTTTGGGGGGTAAAGGATTTCTTGTGAGGGGGGAAGAGAGGATTTGGGTCTCAAGCATAGGAGCAAAGGAAAGGGGGAGGGATTGTGTGGTAGGGGAAGAGGGGGGGGGAACGTTTTTCTTCTGTTTCGGGTAGTGCGGGAGGGAAGGGGGAAAGGTGTTGGGAGTACGGTGATTGAATATCTTAGTAAGTTTTAGTGTCTGGATTTAGGATGCAAAAGAGTTTTACTGGGGAAGGTAGGAGGAGGAGGGGGGGTTAGATGTAGGGGGGTGGGTTAGGGGGAAATGGAGAAAGACAGATTTTGGAGTAAGGAGTAAAGGGGGAAACCAGTCGCGTGTTCTTGTCTGCTTCACGTAATGTGAGTCCAAGTTTGAATCTGAGAGTTTTAATCAGACTCAAATTTTGGTGGGACAACCCCATAAAATACATTATGGGGGCTGCCCCCAGTTTGGACAGTCGTGATGGGGCGGGGCAGTTTGATCGGGGTAGGCCAGGTTGGGCACTAGGGGCTCGGGGGGTGGGAAAGGCAATGTTTCTGGGGGTGTAGACGCCAAAATTTTTGGGACTGACGTGGAGGAGGGGTTTTTGGAACAGGGGGATTTTCCTCCTATGTAACGTTAAAAGGGGAAGGGATGCCCTACGGAAGGTAATTTTTTGGTATGTTAGTGGTTCTTTTGATGACCCTTGGGGGGAATGGGGGTAGCATTGTACTGATGTTTCATCATGCTGTGAGACAGGAAGTAGATGGTTTAAAGGTTAATGGTTAAAAATAAAAGAAATTGCTAGACACTAAGGGCGTGCATATAGTTAAGTTAGGAAAGGGGGTTTAGTTTTGATTAGTTGTCTAACTGGGCAAAAGGGAAATTTGGGGAGTGAAAGGGGTTTGGGTCGGGTGTGGGAAGGGGTTAATTAGATGAAGGGAAATTTTGCGTTAGGAAAGAGATGGTTGTTTTAAGCAGAAGTGTGGGGTTCTTGGAGTTGATAGGTGGGGGGGTCGGTGAAGGGAGGATAGGGGGGGGAAAGTAGAGGTACGGTTTTTTCAAAACGTGGGCCGAAATAGGATGTGTGGGATTGAAAGGGGAACATAACATAAGGGTGGATAGATTGTGTCAGATAGGGGGTTAGACGGGTGGGCCAATGCTAATCGGGCAAGGCGGTCCCCCCAAGGTTCCGATGAAATGGAGTTTCCAGGGGAGATGATAGTTTACAGAAAGTATTATTAGGCGGGGCTTGACAAAAAAGTTGCCACGATTTCAAAGGTTAAAGTGTGGAATAATCCTGGGTGGGGTAGTGAGAAGCGGGTTGGTATGATGGGACTAAGAGCGTGGCGTTTCTAGTGTATCTGCCCATTCTTGCCGGGGATTCCAAAATGGCTGGGCACCCCCCAAAAAAATTTTTTTTGGGGTGTGGGCAGGTGAACAACCATTTCTGGATCTTCAAACAGGGGTTGGTGGTGTGATTGACTTTATGAGAGTTAATGGTTTCGGGGGGTCAGTAAAAATTGTAAAAGAGGAAAAGGAGAGTGAGATATGTGTTTTAGAGCAAAAAGAGTGCAACGTTCTGTAGTAAGGCCTGGGTCAGGGGAAGGAGTAATTGAAGTAAGTTGGGGAAAATTTCTGCAAAACCAGCACCGGAGGGGATTGGACCATCACATTACTGAAACTAAGGGAAGAGTGGGGACATGGCAAGGAAATGGGTGGAGGGCAGTAGGAGGGAATTTGATTTTTGGGGGCGGGGGGAAAAAGAACAAATATGGGGGTGAGGTTAAACCCCTGGAGGGGTGGAATGGCGAGAACGGAGAGGTTGGAAGGGGGGAAAAGGGGAAGGGGAGGAGGGTATCCCTGCGAGGGAGAAAGGAGTAGGAATCGTGGGGATGAAGCTAAGATAAAAAGTAGGGGTTGTGGGGTAGTTTGTTTAGTGAGGGAAAAAATTGGGGGAACGAACATAGCATCGGAGAAGAGAAGGGCAGACGTCGGATAGAGGGGTAGCCCGATTCGGTACAGGCTCCAAACTGGGGGGGAGCGAAAAGGGAACTTGCTAAGCAAAAACCCGTGTGGATTATCAAGATGGGGAAGGGGAAAGTTGAAAGGAGAATATGGACCCTAATCAGAGTGGGGAGGATCAAAGTAACATGAAAATGAAAGGGGAAATTTTGCGATCTGACCCCCTGTATAGGATGAGTTTTTTTAAAACCGAAAACGGGGAGGTTTTTTTTTTAAAGTGTGAAAAATGGTCTCGCCAGGGCATTTTGGGGGTCAAAAAGACACCTGGAAAATTTTCCAAGGAACGGGATTGGGGTGGAGTGCCATTAAGAAGAGTGGGGGTAGGGGGCCCAACGTGAGCGGAAAAAAAAATGGAGAAAGATTAGATAAATAGTGGAAGCCATGGTTTTTGGGGAAAATCGGGCCCATTTGGCTGCGCTGAAGGGGTTCAAAAAATGTTGAGAGTAGGGGGGTCGAAGGGCGGGGGGCCTGACGAAGAGGGGTAGGTGAGGAGGGGTTTATGGGAGGTGGGGGGAATAAAGGTGTAAGGGATTAATAAGGGGGGAGGGGGGGTTGTGTTGGAGGGTTGTGGGGGGGAGAGGTGTTGAAGTTGACATGCTGGGAGGTGGAAATTTTCCCTTAAAGGGTTTGATTTTTGGGCCCACTTATAGTGGTTTTGATGAGGGGGTAGTTTTTGCAGTGTTCGGAGCCGGGGGTTAAAGGGAGAGCCGGGGGTCGGGGAATTGGTGGGTTTCATCGTTGGGGTTTGATAAAGGGGCAAGCCTCTTCCCCCAAATAGTGGGGATAATTTTTTCTTACTGGCCATGTAAGCCGGATTATGGGGGGAAAAAAACAGCCCCCCCCTGGGGGCCCCTTGGGGTAAGGGCTAGATAACTAACGGGGGAAAACTCCCCTGGGCTCCCCGGGCCTTTCCCAGGACTGGACAATTCGCCTTTCATCCTTTCCACGGCTCTCACCCCTTAGGAGGTGGATAGCAAAGGGGTTTGTGAAGGCGAAAAAAAAAGTGGGAAGGAAAAAAAGCCCATGCAAAATTATTTGATCGGGGGCTGAGTCCCAAGGGTTTGGGGGAGTTCCCCTCTTTGGGGTCCCAGTGTCCGCCTCCTAAGCCCCCCCATGACAACAATGGGCAAGGGATTGGGGGGGAAGAGGATATCAAGTGTAGAGGGACAGAAATGGAAAAGCAGGAGGGCTGAGTCCCAAAGAAGGGGAAATTCCCCAGTTTTGGGTCCCAGTCCCGCCTCCTAAACCCCCACGCAAAAACGGGCAAGGGAATGGGGGGGATGGGGAAACAAAATACATCGGGTTTTTTTATAATTTTTAAAGGATAAAAAATTTTCTTTAAAAAAGATTTCCTATATTTTAAAAATTTGAAGTAAAATTATTTTAAAAAAAACAGAAAGAAAAAAAAAAAAATGAAATAAAAAAAAAAAAATAAAATTTCTCAACATAGGAAAAGAAGATGTATCCTTAATTAAAAGGACAGAAAAAAAAGAATTTAGCATGTCTAAAAAAAAAAGGCAAATGTATACTACTTTTTTAAATACTTTGAAAGCTTACACTGATATTTCTTTGCCCTCTACTCAAAGACTGGCTTTTATACAATTTTTTGACAAAAATTTTTATTTATACCCTGAGGGGTTAAAATTTTTTTCTTTTACCAGTAATAAAACAAACTACAAGGCACAAAAATTTGGGGTCTAAAAAAAATTCACAAAAGAAACATCTAGACTTTTAAAATTACTTTAAACTAAGTGAAACCCGAATAAAAACTTCAAATAATATTTCTTGCAAAAATGGTCCCGGTTAGTACATTAGACTGTGCTAAAGTTTATTCAGAACCATAGTTCATACATAAAAAAAACGATTTGCTAATTTTTGTTAAAAAGTTTTCTTATGCAAACAATCACCCCCAAAAAAAATTCTGAGTTTAAAGTAAAGCCCTTTACAGATACGGGAGCACCCGGAAAATGGAGGAAGAACAGGAACATTCCCTAAAAAAACTAGAGGATTACTAATTTGTCAAGGTTGTGACTAATCTGAGTGATATTTGGGGAAAACCCCATCAACCTTGTCACCAAAATTTTTAGTAAATAAAAATCTAACTGTCATTATCAAAAAAAAATAAAGTACTTTCGATTTATTTAAAAGAAAATTAAAAGGGGAAAGAGAAAATAAAAATTTTCAAGTAGAGGCCTTTTACGAAAAACGATTCAGGGGAATTGGAGTTTGGGGTAGGGGGAGATTCTGGGGGTTCACCAGATTTTAACGGCCGGGATTTTTACTTTTGGCGACGAATTGCTTTTTCTGCGCCCCCCACTGCTGCCTTTTTTAGCTAAAAGCAAAAGTTTTAAAATTTAATTTTAAAACAAAAAACACTTCACAAATTCACGATTTCTAAAATCTAACTTGCAAGGGTTGAAATCAAAAAGAAATTAGACAAAAATAAAAACCACGAAACTGTTTTTCCCCTTCTTTTAGGGCCCTGCTGAACAGCAATTTCCCTCATAAAATAAAGTTTAAAAGGGAAACCTCCCCCCTCACCCCCTCTTTGCCCCAAACAACACCCCCGGCGGGCATTTAAAAACTTTGGGTTTCCCAGATCTAATCTCGGTTGAGAGTAAACCCGAAATTTTTAGGGTTTTTTGATTCTCGGGGGAAAAGGGGGCCTAGGCGACTGCATCCTGACGGGCAGGGAATTCCGCGCCCCTTTCAGTCTGGCTTTTCCTAAAGCGCAAGATTTGAAAAATATACGCAAAAAGTAAAAACTTAAAAATATGGAAGAAGAAAATAAAAAGAAATGAAAAATAAATAAAAATTAGGCTTTGGTTTTCCCCCAAAAAGCAAAACTAGTCGGTGAAAAAGGGAACCCCCAGGTAAAAGCAGCGGGGAGCAGAGCAAGTCAAATTCAACGCATTTTTAAATTGACACAAGTTTTCATTGTTTTTTTACACTTCTTTTAATCGGGATGCTTAAATTTATCCACGGAAATCACCCCAAATTGAATGGCTGTAGTTAGGTTTTGGGGGCTCTTTTTGGGAGCCCTGCACCCCGTCAACACTGGCTTTTGGTTGGGCATGGAACTCGGCAAAATTCTTTTTTTTTCCAGCCCCTTGAATCAAAAAAGGAAAAACAAATAATCGAAAATTTTTTTAAAATTTTCTAAGGGTAAAAAGGGAAAAAAATAAAAAAACATACTGAGAAAAGGAAAATCTTAGCCAGCACACTAAAACAATTTTGAAACCAAGTAAAAACCCCGAAACTTTTATTTGAATCCTAGTATGAAAAATAAAATTTGACCTCCTTGGTTAGTACAGAAACAAGCATTTTTTGTGGAATTTTATATCCAGATGCTCTGGATCATTAATTACACAAATATTATCCCCCATCAGTTACTTTTTGTTATTTGCCCAACAGTGTAACCTCAAAAGGAAGAAAAATGTCAAAGTATTGGAAACTAGGAAAAAACGTCACCCGTCACAGGTGGGGTGGTGCAAATGTTTAACCCAAACCCGAAAATTATTTTTTCAAAATTGCCAAGAAAAAATACAAAGCAACTGAATTTCCCCGTATGTATTAGCTGATCATCATTATCTCACCTTTTTACATTTTCCCGTTTTTTTTGCATCTTTGTTATCTCTTTCATCGAAGTGAAAGGGGGGGCTTTGGGAAATTTATCCATTTGTTTTGGGGTGCCTCCGTGTGAAGAGATGCAACAAGGAGGTTGGCTCCCACTTTTTGCAAAATTTCCCGGAAATTGTGGCCCAGGGGAAGGTTTTTTCTACAAATTAGAAAGATATTTTATAAAATTTCAATTAGGACAAAACAGAGAGGAAAAAATATAACAACACAATATCTTTCCCTTTTAAATTTTTATGCAGCATCAATATACACACTTCAAAATATCAGGATATAAGGTTTACTAGGGCAAGTAAAAAAAAATAAATAAAAAAAAATAAAAAAAAATAAAAAAAAAAAATAAATGTTATGATGGGGGGGACTATGCCAAACTATAAAATTGATTTAAAGGCTGTTTTGCACCCATACTGGTTGAAGATTAATAAACAAAAATTTACATTTGAAAGAGTTGTTTTGACCAATAAAAAACTTTTGTCTATAAATTTAAAACCCCTGAAATGGTACAATACAACCCTCTTGGGAAACTTTAAAGCCCCTTAAAACTGGGTGTTTTATATCATCTCTTCAAAAAGAAGGAGAGGGGGAGGAAGAGAAAAAAGAGAAAGGAAAAGGAAGAAAAGAAAAAAAAAGTCTACACAATACATGTATGAAACCCCTTTTAAATAGAATTTATTCTAGAATTATTAGGGGGCCTTTTTTTAGATGGGTTTTTTTAGGGGTTGGTTAGGAAAATATCCCAATCCCACCTCTCATCTCAGTGCTGTTTATTGAATTGTTTTGAACCTTCTAAGCAGTTGTTTCAGTTCATTCTACTCTTTGGGAAAAAAGATTTTCAAATTTAAAAAGTTAAATTTTTAAAAATTGAAACTGTCACTATAGGATTATCAACGTATCTTAAAAAAATTACAGCCAAATCACCTTCTTAAATCTTTATATGAATGGTTTTTGGATGTTTGGGAATTTCTTTTTCTACCTCATAGCCAGTTTTAAGGGGGTTCAAACACCTTTTTTTTCAGTGGATGGCCTTTAAGGCTGCCCGGGAAGAAAAAAAAAAATTTACAAGAAATAAAAAATTTAAGAAACAAAGGAGAAAAATTATATCACCAAACACACACATATAAAATACAGCATAAAAATGGAAAAAAAAATTTTAATTTTTTTTAATATAAAAAAAATAAATATATAATATTAATATATTAATATAAATATAAAAAAACCAAATAATAAAATCAACAACCAACCCCATTTTATATATATAAATATATTATATATATATATATATATAATATTATATTATAATATAATAAATATCCCCTTACATACATATATACAAAAAATAATTATAATTATAAAATATATAAAATAACATATATAAAATATAAAATTATATATCATATATTATATAAAATTATATATAACATATATATATTTTAATAATATATAATAAAAATTATAATATATAATAATATAAAAATAAAAAATAAAATAATAAACACAAATATACTACACACACACCACCAAACACCACACACACACCACAACATAATATTAAAATTATATATATATATATATATATTTATATATATAATATATGAAATTATTCCCCCCCTCCCTTCTTTTTAAACACACATCTAATTATATATATATATATTATATAATATTAATAATTTAATAATTATATAATATAAAATATGAAATAAAATTAAAATATTATTATAATCCTTATTATTATTTACATATAAACATACATATGTTATAACACTATCATTATTTTTTAACACTATATTTTGTATTTATACAATACATATGTATTTATACACATATACATATGTATTTATACACATATACCTATGTATATACACACATATACCATGTATATACAAAAATAACCTATGATATACAAAATATACCATGTAATACCACATATACCTATGTATATAAACATACCTATGTAAAATTATACAATACTTTGTTTTCACACCCCTATGTAAAATATACACAACCCTATGATATATATACAAAACCCTATGTTTTTATAATATCAAAAGATATATACATAAATAATATATATAAAAATTTAAAAATATGTATCTTACATATAAATATGTAATATATACAAAACATATGTAATAAAATTATATTTTCTTCCCCTGGTAGGTTCTGTTTGAGCCGCCGTGGGGTCA
>NW_023665074.1:0-13190 GCF_015228065.2 Penaeus monodon | reverse complement strand
AACTTGGAATATAATAATATATAAAATAAAAAATTGAACTATAATAATTATCATATGAAAATGAAATCTATCAAAGATAAAAATATCGTAAGAATGATATATATTTTTATATGATATAGATTTTGATTTTAGTTAAAATTGAAAATAATAAACTAGAATTGAATAGATAAAATAAATATAAATATAATAATTATTATATATAATATTATAATATAATATATAATTATAATTATTTAATTTATTATAATTATGAAAATATTATAGATATATATATAAATATAATAATATAATTCTATAAATGCAAAATTATTGTATATACTTTATATTTATTTATTTTATATATTATATAATAATTATTATATTATGTATATGAATTATGCAAAGATATATATATGATGATAATAAAATATGAATAATTAAAGTTAAATAATTAAATAATATTAAATCATCATATCTTTAAGAATTCAAAAATTTCACAATTATAAGTTAAATTAGGAAATAAGATTAATATAGTATTTTTTCATTTTATAATTGTTGTATTGAATTGATAATATATATAATATATTAATAATATGATAAATATATAATATGATAATTTAAATTATATTATATATTATATATATTATATTATATCTTATATTATTATATAATAATTATATGATTCTTATATATTAAATAATTAAGTATATTAAGTCAAAATCAAATTACTTATTGTATTAAAATAAATATTTTTATAGAATATTTATATGTTATGAATATTAGTAATTAATAAATAATTATAATCTATTATATATATTATATGTAATAAAAATTTTAACATTTAATATAAATATTGATAACATATTTTATATAATTAATATTATAATTATATTATTATTATTATTATATTATTATATTGATTATTATTATATATATATAAATTTTTATAATATATATTGCAAAAAATATAATAATAATATATAATAATAATGATAATAGATAGATAATATTATATGTATAAAAAATTAATTAAAACATAATTGGATATCTTATATAATCAAAATAGTATTTCATCAATTGGCAAAATTAGAATAATATATAAGTAATCGATAATAAATAATTTTAAATGTTATATATGTATATGTAATATTTATCATTATTATATATATATTGATATAATTTATATTATATATTATAAATATATTTATATATTATATTATATTATATTTATAATTATTATATAATATATATATATTAATAATATAAATAGTATAGAAAATATAATGTAATATATATAATAATAACGTTATTATATTTAATGTATTTAAATTATAATATATATATATAATTTTATATATAATAAAAATAATAAATAATAATTAATTATAAGTTAATAAAAATGTTAATATATCTTTTGTATATATATACGTATTATTTTATATGATTTAATATGAATAATATATAATGATAATAAATAATGATAATAAAATTGATAATAATAGAATATGTTAATAGATCTTGATAATAATATAGAAATAATTAATAAGCATATATACATTATAGCTTGAGTAGATAAAAATGATTATATTATTCTTTATATTTTAATATTATGTAATAATTCAAATTTACTAAACGAATATATGCAAATAACTTTAAGTAGATAAAGAGTTTATTAAATTTATAATTTTGAATAATTATAATTATATATAATATATATATTATATTTATTATTATATATATATATATATATTATATTATTATTATATATCTTTATTAATATTATACCAAAAATATATTACTGTAATTAAATATATATATTAAGTATATTATAGTGTTTAATATTTATTAATTATTTTATTTTATTATCATTTTTATTTTTATATATATATAAAAATAATTTTATATAATTAGAAAACAGATAATAAATAATGATAATATGATATATTTTAATTATTTTATTATTATATTATTATATTTGTATTTATATATATTAAAATATATTATAACTAATAATTACATAATAATGATATAATTAATAATATAATATATTAATAATGATATATTGTGATATATGATATTAATAATAAATGAGTGTAAGATATAATGCATATCAAAAATATAATGGATAAAAGTTTGCAATATATAAAAATTGTAATGATATCATCTTGAATAATTGGCAAATTAGTAATATATATATTTTGATCGATAGTATGATAATTGATATTTTGAATAAGAATTTGCATAATTATAATAAATAAAATATAAAATCGCAATATCAAAATATATATTATAGAATATAGATTTGATATTTTATATAAATCTTATGATTATATTTTATATATAATTTATATTAATTATATATTAATTATATAATTAATATGATTAATATAATATATATATATTTATGATTAAATATAATTATAATATATTATAATTATAATATTATATTATATATATTATTATTATATTGTTTAACATTATTTTTTTATTATTATATTATTATTATTTTTATATTTATTTATAATATTATTAAATAATTAATAATAAATAATAATATAATAAATAGATATTAATATATATAATGTATTTATAATTTTTAATATATTATATTTTTATTAATTAAATATTATATTATATTGATATATATATAATTATATATAATAATATTGAATAAATAGTAAAATAGATATAATATTATATGATTATATTATATTATGTGATAATATGATAAAAATATATTATGCAAATTATAATAATAATAATAAAGAATAATCTTATATTAAAAAGGTAAATGAAATTCAATGAAATATGTATAATATTATAACTTTTGATAATATGCAAATACGATTAATATATAATTATATAAATATAAATAGATAAATAATTAAAAGTCAAATAATCGTAATTATATTAAATATTTAATAGATTATAATACATTTTTATATTATTATATTATATATTATTATATTATAATATTAATAATTATTTATTATTATTATTATATATTTTATTATATTATTAATTATATTTATTTATAATTATATATTAAATATATATTATTATATATAATTAATATATATATTAATAATATGTAATGTATATAATGATGTATATATAATATGATTATAATGATATAAAAATATTATATAATAATTAAAAAATAAAATAAATATAAAGATAATTCCATAATATATAAATATAAATTTATTGATAATCAAAATAGATTTATAAATTGAATTATATAAATGTATAATAATATTTATCTTATATACTATAAGGTAAAAATATATATATAATTAATAATATTTATAATAATATTATATTTATAATATTAATTATAATTATTATTTATAATTATTGATTATTATTATTAATTATTATTATTATTTTATTATTATATTAATTATTATTAATATATTATTAAATATATATTATTAATATTCCATATAATATATAATTAAAATATATTATAATAATTAATATATAATAATATAAATGATAATATTAATAATGATGTATATAATGATAATATATTGATATTATATATATTTAAAATATATTATAATAATAATGAATAATTCCAATATATCAATAAATATAAAATAAAATATATATATAAGTAATGAAAATGATTATCTATTATATTTGATTAGTATAATATATATTAATTATCTTATAATTTTATATATAATAATATAAAGTTTATAATTTATATATTCAAATATAATTAATAATAATTATAATATTATAATTTTATAATTATATTATATTATATATTTATATTATTATTATTATTATTATTATTATTATTATATTAATTATTATTATTTTTTATATATATAGTAAAGAATTAATATAATATATAATATAATAATAAAATATTATAATAATGTAAATAAATTATAATATATTATATGTAATATTATGATATGATTATATTGTGATAATAGTATATTAAAATAATATGATATATATAAATAATAATAATAAATTCTCATATTTAATAAAAGTAAAAGTATAAATTAATTCTAAATGAAATGTAAAATTATGAAAATATATGTTAAGATTATTAATAATATTATTGATTTTGTAATAAATTTATTAATATTATAATGTATAATATAAATATTTATTATAAATGAAATAAAATTAAAATTATATTGATAATATTAATGATTATTTATATTTAATTTTTATATTATTATATATTAATTATTATTAATTATTATATGATATTATTATATATATATTATATAGTAATTAAATATATTATGAAAAAATAATATAACTAATAATATAATTAAAAATATTAAATATATTAATATTATTAATTATTTATTAATATTATTATATATTATTATTATATATTTTATAATATATTATATAATAATTATAATTATAATAAAATTATAAAATTAATAAAAGTATATAATTAAATATAAAGGTAAAATTATAATAATTTTAGAAATTATTATATAGTTTTAATTTTATATTGAGAAATATTATTAATAATAATATTATAGATGCATATATAATAATGATAATAATTGAATAATAATGTTAAAATATTGATAATAAATATATAATATTGATAAATTATATAATGATATTAATGATATTATATATTATATATTATTATTATATTTTATTATTATTATATTTAATATAATAAATTTTATATTATTCAAATAATAAATCTCAAAATAATAATAAAATTAAATTTATATTGTATAAATATTATTTATTATTTTATTATATTTATTATTATTATTATTTTAATTATTATATTTAATTATAATTTATAATATATTATAATATAAAATATAATAATAATTAATAATATATTGTATATATGATATAATTGATATATATTAATTATATATTATAAATATGATAATAAAATTTATAATTAATAATTATAATTAAAAATATAATTGATATATAAATAATGAATAATGAAAGATAAATTTTAAATAAGTTATAATATATATATATATTATATAAATTTTGATATAATTAAATAAAAATTATATAATGATAATTCAATATATTAATTAAATTTAATATATTAATATATTTAATTATATTAATTATTTTTATTAATTATATTATCATATTATTATATATATTAAAATATATTATTAATAATATTAAATATTATATTATAATATGTAATATATTTCATATAATTAATATATATATAATATTAAAATAATTGATAATAATTGATGATAATATTTATATATATATATAATACTTTCATTTAATATATTGAAGATAAAATTCATATAATTAATAATAAAATTATAAATAAGTTATAAAGTAAAAAAGAATTTGATACTAATTATAATAATATTATATTATTATTATATATAATATATTAAATAATATATTATTATATAATAATATAATTAAATAATTGATATTAAATAATTAAATAATAATATAAAATAAATAATATATAATATTAATATTGTATTAAATAATTATTATATATTATTATTTTATTAATTATTATTATAATATATATAATTATTTACATAATATAAAAAATAATTAAAATAATGTTAATAATATATTAATATGTATAATATATTATAATGAAAATTTCATAATATGAAATATAACTTATATAATAATATAATATGATATTTTTCATTTTATATGATAAAATATTATAATTAAAATAGGAAATATGAAATAATATGAAAAGTAAATAAAGTTTGATAACTTTAATTTGAATATTTAATTATAATTATATATTATTATATAATTATTATATATTATATTTATATATATTAATTATGAATTATTATAATTTTATAATAATATTATAATATATAATATAATATTAAATAATATTAATATTATATATTGTATAAATATTTGTAATATTATATTAATTATTTATATATAATTAAAATAATTATGATAATAATAATAAAAGATAAAAATATTAATTATAAATTAAATAATATATTATATATAATATTATAATACATATTATATATTGATAATAATTCAAAAAATTTTCATTTTATAATTAAATTAGAATAATAATTATAAATCATTATTAAATAATATTATATAATATAAATATTATATTTATTATTTTTTAAATATTTTATTATTATATTATATTATTTAAATATTATTAATATATATTATAAATATAATTATTATAATATTATAATTATTAATTATTAATTATATATATTATATTATAATATTATTATTATAATTATATAATTATTATTTATAAATATATTGTAATAATAAAAAAAATAAAAAAATTCAAAATTGAAAATTAATAATTATCAAATATTTTTGATTTATATTATGATTATGAATATAATATAAAATATTAACTATATATATATATAATAGATAAAATGAATTATATTATAATTATAAATAATAATATATTATATATATTATTATATTTATAATTATAATATATTATATAATTATTATTATTATTTATTATTATATTATTATAAATTTATTATAATTTATATATATATAATTATTATTATTATTAATATTATATTATATATTGAAAATAATATATTGTATATAATAATAATATAATATAAATAATATAATATTATAAATATAAATTATATATAATTTTTATATTATAAAAATATATAAAATTATTATTGATATATATATATATATAGATTATTAATATAGTTAAAAAATAAATATAATATTCAAATTAAAATATAAAATTGTATATATATTGAAATAATTCAAAATTTAATATATGATATATTTGAATATGATAGTATAATATTAATAATATAATATTATATAAATATGATATATAAATATATAATTAAAAATATATAATAATAATAATATGAAATATATAATTAATTAAAATATACTTCTAAAATTAATATATTTTTTATTTTTATTATTTGCATATTAATATAATATTTTAAATATTTAATAAAATTATTTATTTTAATATAATATTTTAATGTTATTATATTATATATTATAATAAATTCATATTAAATAATAATTATAATAATATATTATATATATATATAATGATATATTGATAATTGAATGTATTAATATATAATATATAATAATATATATATAATGAATTTCATAATATAAAAAAAGTAAATAAATTAAAAAGTTAAAAGAAAATTAATATAATATTATTATATATATATATTTTTTATTTATTAATTATATTATATAATATTGTATTTATTATTATTTAAATATATTATATAATTTTATATGTATAATTATAATATTATATAAATATATTATATATATATATATATAGATATTATAATATGATATATAGTATTATGATTATATTGTTAATATATATATATGTATTTATTTATTATAATATTTAAAAATAGTATATAAATTGCTAAAATGATAATATGAATAATATATAATATCTATTGAATATTAATGATGATTATATGATATATAAATGTTGATAATATGATATAATGATATATATATAATGATAATAAAGAATCCTCAATATAAAAAAGTAGATAAAAATATTCAAAAGTAAAAGTTAAATTAGCAAATAATTTGAGATAATCAAAATGATATTTATATTATATTTGATGATTAGTTATAATATATAATTACATAATTCTATATAATAATGATAAAATGAATAAAAATTTATAATTTATAATTAATATCTTAATATATATAATTATAATTTATATAATATATTAATTATATATTATATGTTATTATATTTTTTATTTTTATTATTTTATTGTAATAATTATTAAAATAATATTTAATAAATTAATTAAATAATGATAATATATTATATACTTATTTATTATATTTATATTTATATATGTTGTTATATAAGTTGAAAATATTTAAATGAATAATTGAATAATATGATAATATTGAATATATATATATAATAATGAATAAATATATATAATATAATTGATATATATATAAGATGATATATATATTATATAATATAAGATTTCATAATATAATATAAATAATTTAAATTAAAATGAAAATAATAATGAATAATCAAGATTTATAAATATGAAATATAATTTATTATTATATATTAATAATTAATATATATATATATATAATTATTATATAATTATTATTTTTATTATTATATTATATATTATTTAATATAATTTAAAATATATTAAACATAATTATATAATATTAATAATTTATAATATATTAATATAATAAATATATATATATATGATAATAAAATATAATATGAAATGATAATTGAATAAGTTAATAAAATTATATTTAATTTTAATATAAAATAAATAATAAATATATAGAATATATTAAAAATAATAAGGATTAATTTAAAATTAATTAATTAATATAATAATATATTATATTATATATTAATTTTAATTATTATTAATTAATATTATATTATATTATTTTATATTATTTTTTATATATATAATAATTATTTATAATATATTGAATAATATATAATAATTTAATATATATATTAATAATATGTATATTTATAATGTTGTATAATATATATATATAATATTATATATTATAATATATGAAATAATGATATATAATTAAATGATAATAGAATATATAAATGATAAATAAGAATTAGAAATATATAATATATGAAAAAATTTAATATAAAAAATTTAATTTAAAATGAATAAAATTCCAAAATATTTTAAATGAAATACATTTTGGAAATCAAAATACTTTTTTAATTAGAAATAAATATATATATATAATATTATATTATATTATATATTATAATATATATATTATATTATATATTTATTCTTTATAATATATTAAAAATTATTAATAATTAATAAATAATATATAATATAAATAATTTTAATATGTATAATATGTATTAAATTATTTTTATTAATTATATATATTATATTTATTGATATATTAAATAATTATATAATGAAATATAAAAATATGATAATATAATAATGATGATAATAATAATTATATAATGAATAAAGATAAAAATAAATGATATAAGAATATCTATATATATAATAATAAAATAATCTATATTGAATAAAAAAATTAAAAAAATACCCAAAAGTCGAAAAAATAATACGTAATATAGTTAAAGCAAATTTTTTTATTTTTATTTTAATATTGGTATTATAAATAATTATAATTATAATAATTAATATAATATTTATATATTATAATATTATTTATATTAATATTATTAATATATATTATATAATATATTATTATATTATTTTATTATTATTATTATTATTATTATTATATTATTTTATGATTATTATTATTATTATTCCGTTTATTAATAGTATTATTGCCAAAAAATATATTATAACTGTATCACTGACAATAATAGTAATATAAGTCAGAATCAATTTAATAGTCTTTATCATATTGGTAGGAACATTATTTTTGTTATTATTATCATTTTTATTATTTTACTAGTAGTATGGAAATGCTAAAAAATTAATTATTATAAATAATAATTACATAAGAGCGAGATTAATTAGAATAAGGGTATAAATACTGATTATAATAATCGTTATTATTGTTAATTATTATTGTTAATTACTATTATATTGTTGTTGTTATTTATTAATAGTTGCAAAAACATATATATACTGCAATAATTGCAAAATAATGATAATAATTGCACTAATGATGATAATGATATGATAATATGATGATACTGATGATAATGATGATGAAACGATAATAATGATGTAATCATGATATATGATGATAATACCAGGAATTCTCTCCATATATATTAAAAAAAAGTAAAAGAAAGCTTCCCAAAAGTCGAAAAGCGCAAAAATCTAGCGAATATAGCCTTTTGAGAGTAGAGTCCAAAATGCGTTTTTTTGTCGATCTCTTTTGCTGATTTGGCATGATTAGGGTAATAATGATATATTACTAGAATCGCATCATCATGACAATAATGATGATAAAGTGAGATAGAGAGAAGTTTGAATACATTGATAATTACTATATCATTAATGATTTATCATTATATTACTATTATTATTATTATTATTTTTATTATTATTATTATTATTATTATTATATTGTTATTAATATTATTTTTGTTATTATTATCATTATTATTATTTTTACTGGTAGTATAATTGTAAAAATAATTATTATGACAGTAATAATTACAGTAATAACGATTTAAAGTGAAATAATGATATCAATAATGAGTGTACAACGTTATTATTGTTATTAATTATCGTTATTACTATTATTATTGTAGTTTGTTATTAGTATGCGATGCAAAAATTATAATATTACAACTGCAATATTGCATAATAATGATAATAATTTGCAATATGATGATAATAATTGAAATATGATGAAAATTGATGAGTGGTTGATAATTATAATAATGTGATAGTAACGATAATAATGAAATGATATCATGATAATAATGATGATTTAACAGGAATTGTGTCATTTATATAATAAAAAAAGTTAAAAAAAAAATACCAAAAGTCGAAAAAGCTGCAAATCTAGCGAAATGATAGCCTTTTGAGAGTAGACTCCCAAAATGACGTTTTCTCCATTCATTTGTGATTCTGGCAAGTATTAGGTTAATATGATAATAATTACCAGAAGTCCTATTAATCATGCCATAATGACTGATAAAAGTGAGAAATTAAGAGAATTTTTGGATAACTTTGATGATTATTAATGTTATTACTATTTAGCATTATTATTATCATTATTAGCATTAGTATTAGTATTATTATTATTTATTATTTTATTATTTTTATTACTTTAATTATTAGTATTATTCCCAAAAAAAATAATTATAACTGTAATAATAACAAATAATAATAATAAGATAATTATTATAATACTAATTGTTATAATATTGTTTTAAATATTATATTGTTATATTATCATTTTTTTTATTTTTACTGGTAGTAAATTGTAAAAAAAATTATTATAACAGTAATAATTACAGAAAAACCGATATTATTGAAATAATGATATAAATAATGATTAAAACGTTATTATTGTTATTACTATTATTTTTGTAGTTGTTATTAGTATAGATGTAAAATTATATATCATAACTGCAATAATTGCAATAATAAAAATAATTGCAATAATGATGATAATAATTGCAATAATTATGATAATGATGATGATGATAATGATGATAATGATGTTTGATAACGATAATAATGATGATAATCATGATAATAATGATGATAATAACAGGAATTGTGTCCATATATAAAAAAAAAAAGGTAAAAAAAAAAAAATCCCAAAAGTCGAAAAAGCGGAAAAATCTAGCAAAAATATACCCTTTTTGAGAGTAAACTACAAAATGACGTTTTTTTCCATTCATTTGATATTCTGGCAATTATTAGGGTAATAATGATATTAATTACCAGAATTCTATTAATTATGACAATAATGATGATAAAAGTGAGAATAAAGAGATTTTGGATAACATTTATTATTATCATTATTATTATTATTATCATTATCATTTTTATTATTATTATTATTGTTATTAATATTATTATTCTTATTTTTTCATTATTATTTTTTACTGGTAGTATAATTGTAAAAAAAATTATTATAACGTAAAAATTTTACAGTAATAAGATATTAATTGAAATAATGAATAAAAATTTTTATAAAAACGTTATTATTTTTATTATTATTGTTATTACTATTATTATTGTAGTTGTTTTTAGATAGATGTAAAATTATATATTCTAACTGCAATAATTGCGATAATAATGATAAAAATTGCAATAATGATGATAATAATTGCAATAATGATGATAATGATGATGAAATGAGGATAATGATGATGATAACATAAAAATGATGAAATCTGATAATAATGACGTAATAACAGGAATTGTCTCCATATATAATAAAAAAAAGGTAAAAGAAAAAAAATCCAAAAGTGTAAAAAGCGGCAAAATCTAGCGAAATATAGCCTTTTGAGAGTAGACTCCAAAATGACGTTTTTTCCTCATTTGATGATTCTGGCAATTATTAGGGAAATAATGATATTAATTACCAGAATTCTATTAATCAGACATAATGAGGGATAAAAGTAAAATAAAAGAATTGGATACTTTTGATATTTTTAATTTTTATATTATCTTTTTATTATCATTATTTCATATTATTATTATTTTTTTTATTATTTTATTATTATTATTATTATTTATTATTTTTATTATTATTTTTTAATTAAAAGTAATTCCCAAAAAAAATCATTAAAACTGTAATATAACATTAAAAAAAATAAGTAAAATTATAATAATACTAATTTATAAATTGTTTTAATATTTTATGTTATTATTATCATTTTTATTTTTTTAGGGTGTATAATTTAAAAATTTATTTAAACGTAAAATTACGAAAAACAAATTTTAAATGAAAAAGATATAAAAAATGATTTAAAAAACTTTATTTTTCTTTTTATTATTGTTATTCTTTATTATTGTAGTTATATTAGTTAGATGTAAAATTATATTATAACGCAATAATTGCAAAAATAATATAATAATTGCAATAATGAAAAAATTGCAATAATGATATAATGATTATGAAATATGATAATGTTATAAGATATGATACGATAAAAATGATGATAATCATGATAAAATGATGGTAATAACAGGAATTGTGCCCATAAAAAATAGAAAAAGGTAAAAAAAAAAAACCCCAAAAGTCGAAAAGGGGAAAAAATCTAGCGAAAATACCCTTTTGAGATAGTCCCCAAAAATACTTTTTTCCATTTTTGTGATTCTGGCAATTTTTGGGGTAAAAAGATAAAAAATTACCTGAATTCTTTTAACATACAATAATGGAAAAAGTGAAAAAGGAATTTGCATAACTTTGATGATTTTTAAATTTTTATTAATATTTCATTAATTATTTTATTATCTTTATGTTATTATTATATTTTTATATTATTATTTTTTTATCATTATTACTTAATTATTAGTATTATTGCCAAAAAATATTATAAGTAAAAATAAAATAATAATAATAATAAGTTAATTATAATATATAATTGCAAAAATTTGTATAATATTATTATTTATTTTTATCATTTTTTATATTTTTACGGGTAGTAAAATTGTAAAAAATAATTTATTAAAACAAAATAATTTTTTAAAATTTTAATTTAA
>NW_023665073.1:10000-13191 GCF_015228065.2 Penaeus monodon | reverse complement strand
ACAGATGGCAAGGGGTATGTTCGATCTCTTTAGGCGGGGTAATCTGGCAGCCCCTAGCCAATAGGTGGTTAGTATTATGCCAACAAGTGGATCATAAGACACACACCAGACAAGATGATATTCATTTCCAGACCTGCCACACGGAATGTAAGAACCATATGTCCCAGTATCTCAGATGAACTCACACACGATGATATTCGGAAGACAGCAATAATGAATAAAGAACCCTCGAAGTTCAATATTGATATTGCTGAACTCCAAGAAAAGTACAGATGACCCCAGACAGCTCAGCACAGTTCATGCCATCCAAAACTCGTTGCTGAGCGCAATCCAAAATTTCACTGGTATTGAATGAACCTGCACACTGAATGAGAATGGACAGTGACTATGTTCCCAGCATGGTTTGTGTGTCACAAACCCCTTCTTCCTTATCCAACATTCAATGTTTCTTGGAGGCATCCCCGTTCTAAACATTGGCTTCAAAATTGTACTTGATTTTGTCTCGAAGATCAGATCTGGTTGATGTTAAAAACACAAGGTCATATCACAGTGCCGACTGTGACACAGACCATGCACTAACATCTCGTTGCAAAGAAGCTGACAAAGTTTCTGAATTTCTTCAAATTGTTGAAATGAAGCTCAGTAAACTGAAAGTCGGTGATTCTACTGAAGAGACCAGGACCTCATTTAAGACTGTAGTCTATGACTCCGTGATGGGCATCTAAAAGACAGAGACAATCCCTCCCAAGAGAATCTTTGCTGATTATGAAAAGCAAGAAGTGTTGTACAGAAAGACACCAGGACATGTGCTAGAGCTATGTATGATGGTATCAAGAAGGCATTTGGGCCTCTAAAGGGTGTAGCTGGTGCCATCATTGAGGACTGCCAAGAACAAATGGAAAGATGGGTTAACCGCTATTTGGAGCATTACTCAAAAGAGAATATGGTCATGAAAGCAACCCCGGAAGCCACTGATGATCTTCCAATAATGACTACTTGACTACTATTGACGAGCTAAGCGGTACCATTAACAGCCTAGCAAATAGGTCAAGACTGCATTCCTACCGAGATTCTCAAATTTGGGAACCCAACTCCATTGGAGAAATTACATCATCTTTTTAGTGTATGCTGGAGGGAAGTCACCATCCCTAAAGACATGAAGAATGCTATAATAGTCACCCAATATAAAGACAAAGGTGACCGGAGTGACTTCAACAAATATCAGGGTATTTATGTATATATCAGTGTATGTATGTGTATATATGGAGATTGTGGAGCATTTAATTGGGGCCTCCTCGAAATAAGGAACACACCAGCACAGATTCTCTCGGTCGCCAATTTCGTTCATGTGTCCTAGCCCACGTAATTGTAGTGGCAGACCAAGATTGGAGAATGCAACAGACAAGCCAAAGTCCTACCAACAGTCAAGATCAGACAATACATGAAAATCCAGAATCCTGTTACTAAAGGATGGGATAAAGCTAGAACTGTCATGGGTCATGGAGAGAGATGTGATTATCTTATCAAAACAGCAGACAATGGTGTGTTGTGGAGAAATGGACGCTTCCTCTGTACGATACCAGCACTGAAAGAGTCTTCGCTCCGGAAAATAGAACCCCCCATACTCAGCAGACACTCGTAATTTGTAGATGTCTCCTGTACAGGTAGGAGCACTTGGAACTTAAATATGGTGGTATAAATGTTGTTAAGTTTTGGTCATCTTCATGGAGGGGAACCTGCCAATATCCGCACAAAAGCATCGAACATAGAGAAATACTGGACCTTGATGTTAAATTCAATTGCAAAATAATAATAATAATAATTTAGTTTGACCCCATTGTTACCAAGGATATTATTGATGTGATATACTGTCGTTCATTTGTTTCTAAATTATCCCCTGTGTGCAAGGAAAGCCAGGGTTACTATCCACTAGCGGTGAGGGATTTGAACGTAGGTCAGCAAGATGCTAGACGAGATCACTACCGCTGCACCACACAAACACAATAAGCTGTTGGGCAGGGTGTGCTGGACAGGTCACTTGGGAATTAACTTTGATATATCCACAGTTATCGACACCATTTGTTAGTTGGCAACTGCAACTAGAGGGTGGCGCCAAGCAAATGGTACAAAAATCCCTTGTGCTACAAATGCTTCCAACTTTTCCTCACTGTTGTTCACCATGGCAATGGGATCTTTCATGGAATATGTATGCCAAAGGCTTGGCTTCAGACTTCAGTTTGATTCTAATGCGTGGCCAGTCACTGGCTGCTAAAGTGTGTCCTTTCTGCTTTCCTCCTGGTCCTCAAAACTTCTGCAAACTCCCTCGGGAAATATTTCCTTATTTCTGAAGGTGATGATGATGCTGGCAGAGTAATGTACATGTAGCCCCTTTTTTCTAGAGTAGGGCTGCTCAACTGGTAGACTGAACGTCTGCCTAAGGTATTTTCTGACTGGATATCTCCCCTCAGGTTTCCTATTCTCTGAACTGCAAGATATTGGATCTGAAATGGATAATCACCGGGGATGATGTTTAACAGCTGCACATATTTCAAGGATAATAAAGGATTCAAAGGCACCCAATGACTTTAACCCATCCTTCAATGGTCATATTGCCATATGTCATGCTTGCTTACAGGAATCGAGACATCCACCTTGGACTGGTGTTTCATCTGCATTACAAAGTCCTAGGTCCACTGCTGGTTCCAGATCCTTGGCATTCATGCCTAGTGGCTTTAAATGCTAGGGACTGCAGCATGAACTGTTTGCGCCAGTGTCCGGTATAACTGTAAAACATCAGAATGTGCCCAACTGAATATGAAGTTAGATGGTTTGGTGGTAGAGAACATACTGTCACTGACTTTATGCTTGTAATAGCCCTGACTTTGCCCATATTGTACTGGGGTATGCTGTGGCTGATGTTGCAATGTTTCATGGCTGATTGCAACATCTTTTCCATTTTCCAATGGTGCCAATCTTCCGCATTAGCATCTTAGCTGCACATTTCTGACCAATGTGTGGAAGAGTAAGCCCACATCTGCTACAAGATTGCTTGTTAAAGGATTCTTTACTGAG
The DNA here is from genome assembly GCF_015228065.2 of Penaeus monodon. Classification (NCBI taxonomy): domain Eukaryota; kingdom Metazoa; phylum Arthropoda; class Malacostraca; order Decapoda; family Penaeidae; genus Penaeus; species Penaeus monodon. The sequence continues at coordinate 10,119 of NW_023665073.1, read as the reverse complement.
TTTGTACCATAGTCACCCCAAAATTTACAATTTGCTTCTTGTGCTCCTATAGGCTGATACAGCACATGCACAAGTCTTGGTGCCTTCAATTCACTGGGGTTCTTAGCAGTATCTCGTGA
>NW_023665072.1:0-13191 GCF_015228065.2 Penaeus monodon | reverse complement strand
ATTTTTTTTGCAAAATTATTATCATTATTTATTTTTGAAATTTTTTTTTTGAAAAAAATTTTTTTAATTTATTATTAAAAAATTTTTACATCTATTAATAAACAACTACAATGATAAAGTAAAACAATAAAAATAACAATAAAAACGTTTCTCATAATCATTATTTATATCATTATTTCAATTAATATCGTTATTACTGTAATTATTACTGTTACAATAATTGTTTTTTACAATTAAACTACCAGTAAAATAATAATAATGATAATAATAACAATAATATTTTAATAACAATATTATAAACAATTAGTATTATTATAATTATATTATTATTATTATTATTGTTATTATTACAGTTATAATATTTTTTGGAATAATATAATAATTAAAGTAATATAATAATGATAATAATAATAATAATAATAATAAAATTTAATAATAATAATAATAATAATAATAATGATAATAATGATGATAATAATGATAATAGTAATATATTAATAATCATCAAATTTATCCAAATTATCTTATTCTACTTTTATCATCATTATTGTCATAATTAATAGAATTCTGGTAATTATTATCATTATTAACCCTAATAATCTAGAATCATCAAATGAATGGAAAACGTCATTTTGGAAGTCACTCTCATAAGGCTATATTTCGCTAGATTTGCCGCTTTTTCGACTTTTGGGATTTTTTCTTTTACCTTTTTTTTATTATATATGGACACAATTCCTGTTATTATCATCATTATTATCAGATTATCATCATTTATTACGTTATCTCATCATTATATATTATCATCATCATTATCATCACTATTGCAATTATTATCATCATTATTGCAATTTTATCATTATTATTGCAATTATTGCAGTTATAATATAAAATTTTACATCTATACTAATTAACAACTACAAAAATAATAGTAATAACAATAATAATACATAATAACGTTTCTATAATCATTATTTATATCATTATTTCAATTAATCGTTATTACTGAAATTTATTACTGTTATAATAATTATTTTTACAATTATACTACCAGTAAAAATAATAATAATGATAATAATAACAAATAATTAATATTAATAACAATATTATAACATTAGTATTATTATAATTAACTTATTATTATTATTATTGTTATTATTACAGTTATAATATATTTTTTGGCAATAATACTAAAAAATTTAAGTAATAATAATAATGATTATAATAATAATAATAATAATTAATAATATTATAATAATAATATTAATAATAATAATAATTAATAATAATAATAATATAATAATAAAATATAAATAATGATGATAATAATGATAATGGTAATAATATTAATAATCATCAAATGTTATCAAATTCTCTTTATTCTCACTTTATAATCATTATTGTCATGATTAATAGAATTCTGGTAATTATTATCATTATTACCCTAAAAATTTACCAGAATCATCAAATGAATGGAAAAAACTCATTTTTGCAGTCTACTCTCAAAGCTATATTCGCTAGATTTTGCCGCTTTTTATTTTGATTTTTTTTTATACCTTTTATTATATATGGACACAATTCCTGTTATTATCATCATTATTATCATGATTATCATCATTATTATCGTTATCATCATCATTATCATCTTATCATCATCATTATCATCATTATTGCAATTATTATCATCATTTTGCAATTATTATCATTATTATTGCAATTATTGCAGTTATAATATATAATTTACATCTATACTAATAACAATACAATAATAATAGTAATAACAATAATAATAACAATAATAACGTTTCTATAATCATTATTTATATCATTATTTCAATTGATATCGTTATTACTGTAATTATTACTGTTATAATAATTATTTTTACAATTATACTACCAGTAAAAATATAATAATGATAATAATAACAATAATAATATTAATAACAATATTATAACAATTAGTATTATTATAATTATACTTATTATTATTATTATTGTTATTATTACAGTTATAATATATTTTTTGGCAATAATACTAATAATTAAAGTAATAATAATAATGATAATAATAATAATAATAATAATAATAATAATAATAATAATAATAATAATAATAATAATAATAATAATAATAATAATAATAATAATAATGATAATAATGATGATAATAATGATAATAGTAATAATATTAATAATCATCAAATGTTATCCAAATTCTCTTTATTCTCACTTTTACCATCATTATTGTCATGATTAATAGAATTCTGGTAATTATTATCTTTATTACCATAATAATTGAAAGAATCATCAAATAAATGGAAAAAAACGTCATTTTGGAGTCTACTCTCAAAAGGCTATATTTCGCTAGATTTTGCCGCTTTTTCGACTTTTGGGATTTTTTTTCTTTTACCTTTTTTATTATATATGAACACAATTCCTGTTATTATCATCTTTATTATCATGATTATCATCATTATTATCGTTATCATCATCATTATCATCATTATCATCATTATCATCATCATTATCATCATTATTGCAATTACTATCATGATTATTGCAATTATTATCATTATTATTGCAATTATTGCAGTTATAATATATAATTTTACATCTATACTAATAAAAACTACAATAATAATAGTAATAACAATAATAATAACAATAATAACGTTTCTACAATCATTATTTATATCATTATTTCAATTAATATCGTTATTACTGTAATTATTACTGTTATAATAATTATTTTTACAATTATACTACCAGTAAAAATAATAATAATGATAATAATAACAATAATAATATTAATAACAATATTATAACAATTAGTATTATTATAATTATACTTATTATTATTATTATTGTTATTATGACAGTTATAATATATTTTTTGGCAATAATACTAATAATTAAAGTAATAATAATAATGATAATATAATAATAATAATAATAATATTAATAATAATAATGATAATAATGATGATAATAATGATAATAGTAATAATATTAATAATCATCAAATGTTATCCAAATTCTCTTTATTCTCACTTTTATCATCATTATTGTCATGATTAATAGAATTCTGGTAAGAATTATCATTATTACCCTAATAATTGCCAGAATCATCAAAGGAATGGAAAAAACGTCATTTTGGAGTCTACTCTCAAAAGGCTATATTTTGCTAGATTTTTCCGCTTTTTCGACTTTTGTGATTTTTTTCTTTTACCTTTTTTTTTATTATATATGGACACAATTCCTGTTATTATCATCATTATTATTATGATTATCATCATTATTATCGTTATCATCATCATTATCATCATTATCATCATTATCATCATCATTATCATCATTATTGCAATTATTATCATTATTATTGCAATTATTGCAGTTATAATATATAATTTTACATCTATATAATAACAACTACAATAATAATAGTAATAACAATAATAATAATAATAATAACGTTTCCATAATCATTATTTATATCATTATTTCAATTAATATCGTTATTACTGTAATTATTACTGCTATAATAATTATTTTTACAATTATACTACCAGTAAAAATAATAATAATGATAATAATAACAATAATAATATTAATAACAATATTATAACGATTAGTATTATTATAATTTTACTTATTATTATTATTATTGTTATTATTGCAGTTATAATATATTTTTTGGTAATAATACTAATAATTAAAGTAATAATAATAATAATAATAATAATAATAATAATAATAATAATAATAATAATAATAATATGATAATAATGATGATAATAATGATAATAGTAATAATATTAATAATCATCAAATGTTATCCAAATTCTCTTTATTCTCACTTTTATCATCATTATTGTCATGAGTAATAGAATTCTGGTAATTATTATCATTATTACCCTAATAATTGCCAGAATCATCAAATGAATGGAAAAAAACGTCATTTTGGAGTCTACTTTCAAAAGGCTATATTTCGCTAGATTTTGCCGCTTTTTCGACTTTTGGGATTTTTTTTCTTTTACCTTTTTTATTATATATGGACACAATTCCTGTTATTATCATCATTATTATCATGATTATCATCATTATTATCGTTATCATCATCATTATCATCATTATCATCATCATTATCATCATTATTGCAATTATTATCATCATTATTGCAATTATTATCATTATTATTGCAATTATTGCAGTTATAATATATAATTTTACATCTATACTAATAACAACTACAATAATAATAGTAATAACAATAATAATAACAATGATAACGTTTCTATAATCATTATTTATATAATTATTTCATATAATATCATTATTACTGTAATTATTACTGTTATAATAATTATTTTTACAATTATACTACCAGTAAAAATAATAATAATGATAATAATAACAATAAAACCAATTGTATTATTATAATTATCTTTTTATTATTATTATTGTTATTATTACAGTTATAATATATTTTTTGGCAATAATACTAATAATTAAAGTAATAATAATAATGATGATGATAATAATAATAATAATAATAATAATATATATAATATAATAACTATAATATATATAATAATAATAATAATGATAATAATGATGATAATAATGATAATAGTAATAATATTAATAATCATCAAATGTTATCCAAATTCTCTTTATTCTCACTTTTATCATCATTATTGTCATGATTAATAGAATTCTGGTAATTATTATCATTATTATCTAATAATTGCCAGAATCATCAAATGAATGGAAAAAACGTCAATTTGGAGTCTACTCTCAAAAGGCTATATTTCGCTAGATTTTGCCGCTTTTTCGACTTTTGGGTTTTTTTTTTCTTTTACCTTTTTTATTATTATATATGGACACAATTCCTGTTATTATCATCATTATTTTCATGATTATCATCATTATCATCATTATCATCATCATTATCATCATTATTGCAATTATTATCATCATTATTGCAATTATTATCATTATTATTGCAATTATTGCAGTTATAATATATAATTTTTTATCTATACTAATAACAACTACAATAATAATAGTAATAACAATAATAATAACAATAATAACGTTTCTTTAATCATTATTTATATCATTATTTCAATTAATATCGTTATTACTGTAATTATTACTGTTATAATAATTTTTATTATACTACCAGTAAAAATAATAATAATGATAATAATAACAATAATAATAATAATAATAATAATAATAATAATAATAATAATAATAATAATAATAATAATAATAATTAATAATAATAATAATAATAATAATAATAATAATAATAATAATAATAATAATATTTAATAATAATAATAATAATATGATAATAATGATGATAATAATGATAATAGGAATAATATTAATAATCATCAAATGTTATCCAAATTCTCTTTATTCTCACTTTTATCATCATTATTGTCATGATTAATAGAATTCTGGTAATTATTATCATTATTGCCCTAATAATTGCCAGAATCATCAAATGAATGGAAAAAACGTCATTTTGGAGTCTACTCTCAAAAGGCTATAATTCGCTAGATTTTCCCGCTTTTTCGAATTTTGGGATTTTTTTTCTTTTACCTTTTTTTATTATAAATGGACACAATTTCCTGTTATTATCATCATTATTATCATGATTATCATCATTATTATCGTTATCATCATCATTATCATCATTATCATCATTATCATCATCATTATCATCATTATTGCAATTATTATCATCATTATTGCAATTATTATCATTATTATTGCAATTATTGCAGTTATAATATATAATTTTACATCTATACTAATAACAACTACAATAATAATAATAATAACAATAATAATATTAATAACAATATTATAATAATTAGTATTATTATAATTATACTTATTATTATTATTATTGTTATTATTACAGTTATAGTATATTTTTTGGCAATAATACTAATAATTAAAGTAATAATAATAATGATAATAATAATAATAATAATAATGATAATAATAATAATAATAATAATAATAATAATAATAATAATAATAATAATAATGATAATAAAGATGATAATAATGATAATAGTAATAATATTAATAATCATCAAATGTTATCCAAATTCTCTTTATTCTCACTTTTATCATCATTATTGTTATGATTAATAGAATTCTGGTAATTATTATCATTATTACCATAATAATTTCCAGAATCATCAAAGGAATGGAAAAAACGTCATTTTAGAGTCTACTCTCAGAAGGCTATATTTCGCTAGATTTTGCCGCTTTTTCGACTTTTAGGATTTTTTTTCTTTTACCTTTTTTTTATTATATATGGACACAATTCCTGTTATTATCATCATTATTATCATGATTATCATCATTATTATCGCTATCATCATCATTATCATCATTATCATCATTATCATAATCATTATCATCATTATTGCAATTATTGTAGTTATAATATATAATTTTAAATCTATACTAATAACAACTACAATAATAATAGTAATAACAATAATAACGTTTCTATAATCATTATTTATATCATTATTTCAATTAATATCGTTATTACTGTAATTATTACTGTTATAATAATTATTTTTACAATTATACTACCAGTAAAAATAATAATAATGATAATAATAATAATAATAATAATAATAATAATAATAATAATAATAATAATAATAATAATAATAATAATAATAATAATAATAATAATAATGATAATAATGATGATAATAATGATAATAGTAATAATATCAATAATCATCAAATGTTATCCAAATTCTCTTTATTCTCACTTTTATCATCATTATTGTCATGATTAATAGAATTCTGGTAATTATTATCATTATTACCCTAATAATTGCCAGAATTATCAAATGAATGGAAAAAACGTCATTTTGGAGTCTACTCTCAAAAGGCTATATTTCGCTAGATTTTGCCGCTTTTTCGATTTTGGGATTTTTTTTCTTTTACCTTTTTTTATTATATATGGACACAATTCCTGTTATTATCATCATTATTATCATGATTATCATCATTATTATCGTTATGATCATCATTATCATCATTATCATCATTATCATCATCATTATCATCATTATTGCAATTATTATCATCATTATTGCAATTATTATCATTATTATTGCAATTATTGCAGTTATAATATATAATTTTACATCTATACTAATAACAACTACAATAATAATAGTAATAACAATAATAATAACAATGATAACGTTTCTATAATCATTATTTATATCATTATTTCAATTAATATCGTTATTACTGTAATTATTACTGTTATAATAATTATTTTTACAATTATACTACCAGTAAAAATAATAATAATGATAATAATAACAATAATAATATTAATAACAATATTATAATAATTAGTATTATTATAATTATACTTATTATTATTATTATTGTTATTATTACAGTTATAATATATTTTTTGGCAATAATACTAATAATTAAAGTAATAATAAGAATGATAATAATAATAATATAATAATAATAATAATAATAATAATAATAATAATAATAATAATAATAATAATAATAATAATAATAATAATAATGATAATAATAACATTATAATAATGATGATAATACGAATTGAATTTGTTCCATAATAATAAAAAAAAGGTAAAAGAAAAAAAATCCCAAATTCGAATTAGCGGCAATATCTTGCGTAATCTAGCCTTTTGAGTGTAGTCTCCTAAATGTACGTTTTTTCCATTCTTTTGAAAATTCTGGAAATTATTTGGGAAATAATGATAATAATTACCAGAATTCTTTTAATCATGACAATTATGAAAAAATGAAAATAAAGAAATTTGGAAAACTTTTGTGATTATGATATTTTACATTATCATTATTACTCATTATTTATTTTATTATTATTTTATTATTTTATATTATTATTTTTTTATTATTATTATTATCTTATTATTTTATTTAAATCATTATATTATTGCCAAATATATATTAAAACTGTAATAATAAAAATAATAATAACATAATATAATTATAAAAATACTAATTGTTATAATATTGCTATTAAATATTATAATTGTTATTATTACTTATTTTTATTTTTACTGTATATAATTGTAAAAAATTTATATAACATAAAAAATTACAGAAAATAACGATATTATTAAATAAGATAAAAATAATGATTATAGAAACGTTATTTTGTTTTAATTATTATTGTAGTTGTTATTGTTAGATTTAAATTATTTTAAAATAATACAATAATTGAAATAATGATGATAATGATATGATAATGATATAATGAGTAATAATGATAAATAACGTAATAATAAATGATATCTGATAATAATGATAAAATTAACAGGAATTGTTCCATATAATAAAAAAAAGGTAAAAGAAAAAAATCCTAAAAGTCGAAAAGCGGCAAATTTCTAGCAAATATAGCCTTCTGAGAGTAACTCTAAAATCGTTTTTCCATTCCTTTGATGATTCTGGAAATTATTATGGTAAAAGGATAAAAATACCAAAATTTTCTATTAACATAAAAATAATGTGATAAAAGTGAAAATAAGAGAATTTGGATAATTTGTTTATTATTAATATTCTTTTATCATCATTATTATCATCTTTTTATTATCGTTATTATTATTTTATTATTATTATTATTATTATTATTATTATTATTATTTTATCATTATTATTATTATTATTATTATCATTATTATTATTACTTTAAATTTAAATTAAATTATTCCAAAAAAATACTATACTGTAATAATACAATATAATAATAATAAGTATAATTATAATAATACTAATTATTATAATATTGTTATTAATATTATTATTTTTATTATTACATTATTATTATTTTTACTGGTATATAATTGTAAAAATAATTGTTATAACAGTAAAAATTACAGTAATAACGATATTAATTGAAAAATGATATAAAAATGATTATAGAACGTTATTATTGTTATTATTATTGTTATTACTATTATTATTGTAGTTGTTATTAGTATAGTTTGTAAAATTAATATTATAACTGCAATAATTGCAATAATAATAAATAATTGCAAAAATGATGAAATAATTGCAAAAAAAAAAAAATTTGGATGATAATGATTGAAAATTTAGATAATGATGTTAACGATAATAATATGATAATCATGATAATAATGATGATAATAAGAAATTGTGTCATTATAATAAAAAAGGTAAGAAAAAAATCCCAAAATTCGAAAAAGCGAGAAAACTAGAATTATAGCCTTTTGAAGTAACTCAAAAGACTTTTTTTTTCATTCATTGATGATTTGGAAATTATTAGGCAATAATGATTAATATTACCAGAATTCTATTAATCATGACAATAATGATGATAAAAGTGAGAATAAAGAGAATTTGGATAACATTTGTATTATTAATATTATTCCTATTATCATTTTTTTCATCATTTTATCATTATTTATTATTATTATTTAAATATTATTATTATTATTTTATTATTATTTTATTATTATTATTATTTATTATTTTATCATTATTATTATTACTTTAATTATTATTTTATTGCCAAAAATATATTATAACTGTAATAATAACATAATAATAAATAAGTATAATTATAATAATCTAATTGTATAAATATTGTTATTAATTTTAAATTATTGTTATTATTATCATTTTTATTTTTTTTAAACTGTAGTATAATTGTAAAAAAATTTATTAACAGTAATAATTACTAATACGATATTAATTGAATAAGATAATAAATAATGTTTTAAGAACGTTATTATTGTTTTATTATTTTATTACTATATTATTGTGTTTTATTAGAAATAGATAAAAAATTATATTTATAACTGCAATAATTGAATAATAATGATAATATTGCAATATGATAATATATTCCCAAATATGATATTTTATGATGTAATTTGATGATAATTTTTGATAATGTTTGATAATGATGATGATAACGATAATAATGATGATAATCATGAAATAATGATAAAAATAACAGGAATTGTTTCCATATATAAAAATAAAAAAGTAAAAAAAAAAAAACCCAAAATCGAAAATTGGGCAAAATCTAGCGAAATAAGCCTTTTGAGAGTAAGACTCCAAATTGAACGTTTTTCCCATTCATTTGATGATTCTGCAATTATTAATAAAAATGATAATATTACCAGAATTCTATTAATCATGACAATAATATGATAAAGTGAGAATAAAAAATTTGGATAACATTTGATGATTATTAATATTATTATATTATCTTATAATCATCTTTAAACATTATTATTATTATTATTATTATTATTTTTATTTTGTATTATTATTATTATTATTATATTACATCATCTTTAAATTATTATTACTTTAATTATTAGAAAATTATTGCAAAAATATATTATCCGAAATAATAAAAAAATAATAATAAAAAAAATAATTAATAACAATTGTTATAATATTGTTATTAATATTATTATTGTTATTTTACCCATTATTTTATTTTTACTGGAGTAAAATTGTAAAATAATTATTAAAACAGTAAATTACAGTAATAATGATATTATATGAAATAATTATATAAATAATGATTATAGAAACGTTATCATTGTTATTATTATTGTTATTACTTTTTATTATTGTAGTTGTTATTAGTATAATGTAAATTATATATTATAACTGCAATAATTCAATAATAATATAATAATTGCAATAATGATTTTAAAATTTGCAATAATGATGATAATGATGATGATAATTAAAATGATGATGATAACGATAATATGATGATAATCATGAAAATAATGATGATAATAACAGGAATTGTGTCCATATATAATAAAAAGGTAAAAGAAAAAAAACCCCAAAAGTCGAAAAAGCGGAAAAAATCTAGCGAAATATAGCCTTTTGAAAGTAGATCCAAAATGACGTTTTTTTCCATTCATTTGATGATTCGGCATTATTAGGTAATAATATAATAATTCCCAAATTCTATTATATAAACAATAATGATGATAAAAGTGAGAATAAAGAAAATTTGGATAAATTTGATGATTATTAATATTATTACTTTTTATCTTTAAATTATCATCATTATTATTATTATTATTTTTATTATTATTTTTATTATTAATTATTATTAATCTTTAAATATTATTCTTTAATTATTATATTTTTAAACCAAAAAATAATTATAACTGCAATAAAAAAAATAATAATAATAATAAAAATTTAAAATAATACTAATCGTTTATAATATTGTTATAATATTATTATTGTTATTTTATCTTATATTATTTTCTGGTATATAATTGTAAAATAATTTTTAAATGCAGTATAATTACAGTAATAACGATATAATTTGAAAAATATATAAATATTATGGAACGTTATTATTATTATTATTATTATTAACTATTATTATTGTATTTTTGTTATTTATTGTAAATTATATATTATAACTGTAATTTTGCAATAATATGATAATAATTGCAAAAATTTGGAAAATAATTGCAATAATGATGAAATATGATGATAATGATGATAATGATGATAATGATGATGATAACGATATAATGATGATAATCAATAAAAATGATGATAAAAAAGGGAAATTGTGTCCATATATAATAAAAAAGAAAGTAAAGAAAAAAATTCACAAATCGAAAAACGGAAAACTAGCAAAAAATAAGCCTTTTGAGAGTAAAACTCCAAATGACGTTTTTTCCATTCCTTTGATATTCTGGCAATTTTAGGGTAATAATAAAATAATTTTTTTACCCAGAATTCTATTAATCATGACAATAATATAAATAAAGGGGAATAAAGAGAATTTGGATAACTTTGTGATTATTAATATATTACTATTATCATTATTATCATCATTATTATCATTATTATTATTAATATATTATTATTATTATTATATTATTATTATTATTATTATTATTATTATTATTATTATTATCAATTATCATTATTATTATTATTTAATTATTAGTTTTATTGCCAAAAATATATTATAATGTCATAATACATAATAAATATAAGTAAAATTTAAAATTTCTAAATTGTTATAATATTGTATTAATATTATTATTGTTTTATTATCATTATTATTATTTTTACTGGTTAGTATAATTGTAAAATATTTATTATAACAGTAATAATTACAGTATAACGATATTAAATTAAATTTAAATATATAATATGATTTGTAAAACTTATTTTTTTATTATTATTGTTATTACTATTATTATTGTAGTTTTTAATAGTATAGATGTAAAATAAAATTTATAACTGCAATAATTCAAATAATAATGATAAATTGCAATAATCATGATAGTAATTGAAATAATGATGATAATGATGATGATATGATGAAAATAAATGATAATGATTGATAACGATAATAATGTTTGATTAATCATGAAAATAAAAAAGATTAATAACAGATTGTGTTTTTTTAATAAAAAAAAAGAAAAAATTTAAGTAAAAAGCGGCAAAATCAAAGCGAATATGCCTTTTGAGATACAAAATGACGTTTTTTTCCATTTATTTGATGTTTCTTAAATTTAATTATGGTAATATGAAAATTTAAGAATTTTTAATCATACAAATGAGGTAAAAGTGAGAAAAAAGGGAATTTGGAATAACATTTTGATGATATATATTATTATTATTTTTTTATTATTATTTTATATTATTAATTATTTATTATTTAATTATTATTATATTATTTTTATTATTTAATTATTAGTATTATTGCCAAAAATATATTATACTTTTAATAAAAAAAAATATAATAAAAAGTATAATTATATAATACTAATTTTTATTTTGTTTTTAAATATTATTTTTGTTATTATTATCATTAATTTTTTTTACGGGTATAAATTTGTAAAAAAAAATTATTTAAAGTAAAATTACAGTAATAACGATATTAATTGAAATAATGAATAAATAATGATTATAAAACTTATTTTGTTATTTTATTTTTATTAATTATTATTGTATTTTTTTTTAGTATAATTAAAATTAATTTTTAAACTGAAATTTGAAATAATAATATAAAATTGCAAAATGGATAATATTGCAATAGGATGATAATGAATGATAATGATGATAAAATGTTTAAAAAAAAGAAAATTA
>NW_023665071.1:5000-13192 GCF_015228065.2 Penaeus monodon | reverse complement strand
CCTCGTCACTCTGATGTCGGCAGGGACCGGGGGAAGTGTCACAGGCACGTAGAAGCTTAGTGCGCTTTCAGCTTGCAAAACGCAATCTGAAAACTCAGGGCATTGACGAAATTTACTATCAGATAGATCGGTGATACATATCAAGCGACTATGATTTTTTTTTTTATGACTTTTCAACTGATGGTTTTTTTGTTGCAAAAATTTGGATACAAATCCTTTAAACAGAGAGATAGACAGAATTAAATGATAAAATCTCCTAATGTCAGAATATTGTAAAAAATCGTAACAATGAGCGGTGTGTCAGAGGGTAGAGGTTTCAGAAGTGTCAGAGGTGTCATAAGTGCCACGTTTGTCACTAAGTCTGAAGTTGGATCTGTTATCCACTCCATCCGCTAAAAGAAAGTTAGGGAAGACTTTTATGTAAAACATTGATATATATGTATGGATATTCTTTATATACATAAATATAAATATTTTGTTGTATATATGTGTGTGTGTGTGTATGTGTGTGTGTGTGTGTGTGTGTGTGTGTGGTGTGTGGGTGTGTGTGTGTGTGTTGTGTGGTGTGTGTGTGTTGTGTGTGTGTGTGGGTGTGTGTGTATGCATATGTAATAGATAGACAACGGGATAGATAGATAGATAGATAGATAGATAGATAGATAGATAAAGAGAGAGAGAGAGAGGAGGGGAGTGAGAGAAAAAGCGAGAGAGCGAGAACGAGAGCGAGAGATAGCGATGGAGAGAGTGACAGACGGACTTTACAGAAAAAAAGAGAGAGTTGAGTACGAGATAATGTTTACTTTTGTCATTCATGAATCGTTTAAGGAAAAACCCCCCACATCGGTTCTTTCCGTCGACGTGAACCACTCTTGACAAGGGATTCAAAGCTACTTAAAATGAGGGAAGCTTTGATCCCTACATAAACCGCTTCAAAGAACAACGATAAAAAAAAATCCCCTTTAAAGAAGCTAATCATCACCCGAAAGGAATGAATGAAAAAATTTATCAATTAAAAAGTGAGTAAATGAATGAAGTTATGAATCGTAGAAAATAGATGACAATCAATTATCTTAACATAACGCAATTATTAATGTATTAACAAATAAGTGAATATATAATTAGATGAATAAAAAGATGAATAAGTAAAAGAAAGATTTATTAATAGAGGTCTAACAATAAATGATAATGATATGGCATCACAATTAATTTACATCTTATGAACATGAAACTAAATCATAGTAATGATAATATAATAATGAAATGGTAATAAAAATATAAATAACAACAATAACGATACTGATGATACTATACTACATAATAAAATAATAAAAATAATAATAACCATACAGATATCTTTAAAATAGCAATAATAATAATCAAATAGAATAAAGATAAAATCAGAAGGCATTTAAATTGCTTCATAACTGTAAAGTGTTATCCGACAATTCTAATGCGAGTCACATTCTTGCCTTAAGATCTCGCTCTGCATGACAAAGCTGGACGGCTGATTTAGGAGCAATGATCTTTAATGCGGCATCTTATGAAGCGCTTGTTGCAAACGGAGCTTCATTGTGTCTGTTCGTTCATTGTAAGCTTGTGTGTATATATGTGCATATATATATTATATATGCACATATATATACATAAATATATATATATATATATATATATATATATATATATTATATATTTTATATATATATATATATATGTAGTGTGTGTGTGTGTGTGTGCGTGTGTATAAAGTGTATAACATGTAATATATATATATTTATATATATATATATAATATATATATAACCCCACACACACAACACCACACACACACACACAAAACACACACACACACATAATATATAATATATATATATATATATATATATATTATATATATATATATATATAGATAATATATATATATATTATATATATATTATGTATGTATTTTATACGGAGAAATAAAATAGTATAGCCATAGGCAGAGATGTTATAGATGCGTGAATGTGCGGAGTTTGTAAGCTTGTGTGTAACGGCGTGTGAGTGTGAGTATACATATAAGTGTGTGTTTATTGTTATATCATTGCCAAAAGCGACAAAAAGCAAGACATGTAGTTTTGGGTTTGCATTTTACAACAATGGTGTGAAGATTTTTTTCAGCACTTTTCTGTCTGTTCTATAAGCTTTGGAATCCTGTCGCGAGGCTTAACATTAAGCAGCATTTTTAATACATAGGCAAGGAAAACTCTTTTAAGACGCTCGTGTACATTAATCATAAATATATTATATAAGAGCCCTATTTCCTCTCTCTCTTCGTCTCCTCTCTCTTTTTTTCCACTTTCTCTTTCTTTTTCCTCTCTCTCTCTCGCTGTGTGTGTCTTCTCTCTCTCTCTCTCTCTCTCTCTCTCTCTCCCCCAAACAGAAGATTCAATATATGCAAAGCCCGTCATTAGGGTCAAAATACAAAAAAGATTACCGACCGTCAACAAACCGCGCTCTATTTTCTCGAAACTTTACCCCCTAGGGTAAATGTATGTAACTTTTCTGCGATCTCGGTCAAATAACGCCCTAGAGAAAAAACTGAGTCAAATGAATACGTAATTACCAAATATTCATGTTTTTCGGGTCAAATAAGATGGTAAGGCTGAGTGTGAGGTGAGTTGCTGTTATTTTAGTAGTATTCTGACAGTTTAGGATTTCTGATATCATAAAACTGTGAAGAAATACTATGTGAAGCTGTGAAGAAATACTATGGCCGTTACTATGACTTTTTAGTTTCGAATCTGTTTGACGTTTGGAAAGGTTTTCTAACGTTATGTAGTACATGGAAGAATATGCTAACGATTTTTTAAACACCATATAAACAATCAATTGATTTTGACAGTCGAGGTAAATCTTGAATTATTATCAACATTTTTTTTCAGAAACATTTTACTTCAATACTACAGACGTAAAAAAACTCGATGTTTCGAATAAGTTGGAAGGACAGAGACAACTGCAGTTTCTATATAGTTTGCCTGGTTTATCCTTAGTATTATTGATACCTTTCATATAACTAGAGTCGTGAGGGCTTTTGCGAAAAAGACTGGGCATTCCAAAGGAAAAAAAACAGTCGATTACTGTAGAAGTAAGAAAGGATATAAAACTTGCTCAGATATGAAATATTGTCGATTACTAGGAGGGAAAGTATAGAAAATGAAATATCGCAACGCGGGGAAAAAACCATTATTGAGGGACATGTAGTAACAACATCGATGGCTTTCCTTGCCATACTCCAGGGGGTTAAAAGTCTGTAGGATCTCTTTACTAGCAGATCTTTGGCAAACACACACACTCACCCCACCCCAAATACACACGCCTACACACACACACACACGGACAGAATTCCGAAGGTCACCTGATTATCTCAATACCCTTTAAAAAATAAAAATCCTCTTCCCCTTTTTTCCCGGCGTACACTGAATATCCTTTGGCAATCGGTCTTGGACGAAAAAAAAAATATTGTAGATACAGATTACTTTATGATATTTTTAACAAAACCTGATTTTATTTTTCCCTTCAGGTGTCGTTTCTCTAATTAGATACGTTAGAGACGGATTAAAGGAATATATCTTTCTATAAAAAGATAGAAGATTTAAAAAAAAAGGGGAAAAGAGGAAGTTAAAATAAGTAATATACACAAGTGGTTGTTGGTGGGGAACATATAATATCATATGATAATTCCCGGGGATACAGTATCATAGGGCAGCAAGGGACTCTGAACCGGACCTAGGTCACGGCTAACAACATTATATATATATTATAATTATTAAAATGTATATATATATAAAAATATATATATATATTATATATATATATATGTGTTGTGTGTGGGGTGTGTGTGTGTGTGTGTGTGTGGTGTGTGTGTTGTGTGTTTGTGTGGGTGAATGTAATACACACCAAAACCCCCAACACCCAAACACATACACCCACACACACACACACACACCACAAACACACACACACACACCACATATATGTATATATACATACATATATATATTTTTTTTATTATATATTATATATTATGTGTGTGTGTGTGTGTGTGTGTGTGTGTGTGTGGGTGTGTGTGTGTGTGTTTGTGGTGTGGGGCGTGTGTTTGGTGTGTGTGTGCGTGTGTGCGTGTGTTGTGCGTGTGATGTGGTGTGTGTGTGTGTGGTGTTAGTGTGTGTGTGTGTGTGTGTGTGTGGTGGTGTGTGTGCGTGTGGGGTGTGTGTGTGTGTGTTTTGTGGCATACTCCCTAGAATGTAATGTATGGATTGGTAATTCAAAGCCTGATTAAACTGGGTTTTTTTTTTTGAGGACTTCATAATACTGGCAATTAATTACAATCACGGAATTAAATATGCTTGGTTGTCCCTCTCATTATTAAAGCTCGACATATGCTTCTTCAGACCCCAAACATCTGGCTGGGATGAATTAACCTCGTGTGTTTTTAAGGCATCTAGGGCCTACTGTCCCTTTATTTATGCAAAAATAATAACATGTAGAAATGATAATACTTCTAAATAATGATAATGCAGTCTAACCCCTGATTAAAAGAAACCCTTTACCGATTGTCGGCGAATGTAATGCTTGGCATTAATAACGACCCAAAAATTTATGTAAGTCTCTAAGATAAGGGGAAGTGAGTATATTAACCTGTGTTAAAAATGCCGGTTTTATACTAGGCGTTCAAATAAATAGGGATCATTGTTTCACCTTCCGAATATGCAGGTTTGTCGGCACCGGACTTCCCCAAGACAAACACCAAAACAGGCAATGCATAGTAATAACACGGGCAAGTTGTGATAAGATACTGAAGATAAACACATTATTAAAGACGCGGGGGGAAACCCCTGGGGTTTGTAATTCTTTTGAAGCTTATGTAACAGAAGAATTACCCACACCTTGGGAAGATGTAAACGGGCTGAAAACTAAGAGAGGAGGTAAGGCATCGAAAAAAAAATTTTAGTGTTTTAAATGCAAAATTGATTTCAGCAGTAATGTACTGATAATTTACATTTTGATAACTTACGTTTTTGCACACACATTTGAATTAGCAACTCATTTAAGCATATACGTGTATATTTTAAACAAATTTATTACTAGAAATATGCAACTATGTGTAAGCTAACTGTAAGCTGAGTCATCATGTCTGTATGCAAAATTTGTGCAACGCAACTTTTCTGCAAAAAAAAACTTTTGTCTATTCTCATTAATATCAAAATCTTGGCACATCCAACCAAGTGAGCGGAAAGCACAAGGTGTTAACACTAGCTTTTCAGGCGGGGCGAGGGCGAGTTAAACGTTGTTCAAAGTTTATTCAGAGAGATACGTAGGACTGGGTTAATGAGAAATGCCTGCTCATGAAAAAAAAAAATACTTTTTGAGAAAGCTTGTTCATTAGAGACCCTTCAAAAAAATCACCGCCCTTGTTTCCTCCTATCCCAGGACTTCAAATCTAAAAAAACGTGACCACGAACATTGCGTAAAAACTAGAGCCGTGGGGATTAAACTTTGCTAAAGATATCAGAATAATAATACAAGATATACATTCATCTAAATACACGCACGCAAGCAATTTTGCAAATATTTACAGGCCACATAATAATCAACACATGCATGTATTCATTTATGTAAGTGTACGTATTAGATAAATATAATGCCCTATTATTTATATTTATACACACATAAGTATATGGGTATACACATAGCTTTATATATATATAAGACCCCCTTTTCTAATGAAATTATAGGGCCCTCAGATGGGAGCCCTCCATTTTGGATTAAACCCATTATTTACAGCTAGGGACTAAAAAGGACCCTTATCCAAAAAGGGGCCCTTAATATCAAATAAAAGGCCTCAAACAAGGTATTTTATTACAAATAAGGTCCACTTTATAAAAATTGATTTTTAGATTCCTGAGCTCGTTTTCTTAAACCGAAATTTATATGAGTTTTATTCAGTGATGGAAAATATGAAAAGACACATATTTGTATTATATATATAATATATATATATTATATATATATTATAAAATTTTATATATATACAATATATCATATATATAGGTGTGTGGTGGTGTGTGTGTGTTTTGTGTTGATGAAATTGAAATGACTCTACAGTTTCGAAATCCCGTACCCCAATAAGGTCTGTCTCAACATAAATACGCTGTATCCAGGGGACACAACGACAAGCCTCTTTTGCCATTAGTGGCCGGCCAGCAGATGGATTGATCAGCGGCGCGAATGCTTTTCCTTCCGTGATGTCCGTCCGCAGACTGGTGGAATCTCCTTAATCAAGTTGCTGCATAAATTTTAGTTGAAAACGGCTTTTCTCCTGCCGATATCTACCGTTCCCACATCCTTCTCCTTATTTCCGCCACTCTGCGCATGTCGCCCGATCCTCGGACCTGCCTGACTCTCTTCGCTTCCGTTCGTTTGTCTCCCACACCGTTAACCGCGTTTGCCTATCCTCTCTTTTTTATACCCCCTCCTCTCCTTTCCTCCGCAGAACTGTAGATGGAATCCAGGTAAATTTCGAAACTGTAGTTTCATTTTAATAATCTAGTTTCTGCATTGTGGGTTTTCTACGTTAGTATTAACACGGAAGAGCGTTTTACTATTCCCAAACACTACAACAGCCAAAATCTTTCTGCATTACTGTTCTACATATATATAAATAGAAAACGTACACACAAACAAACAAACACACACACACACACACACACACACACACAACACACACCACACATACACACACACACACACACACACATATATATATATATATATATATATATATATATATATATATATATATATATATATATATATATATATTTTAAAATATATATACTGTGGATAATGAGTAAAGTCTTTTTCTGATTTCCTGTTTGGTTCCATGCAAGGTGGTCGCAACGAAATAGAAAGGCTTTAATTTTTGATTTTATTTCGTGACATATGGTATCTAGCCATAAAAGAGAAATTTTACTGACATTTTACCAAGACATGTGGCTGCTGTATGGGCAAGATAAACCCCTGGGTTGTCTTCGTGAATCGAGAGGGGTCAACACCGATGTTCATGAAAGCGGCTTCACAACCCCTGTAATAACTGTCAGCTAGACTTGGTGAGCGGGAGAAGATAAAGGGCGAAGTCGGAATAATAGCCGAAGTTGTATCCGGGAAAGCTATAGATGCACGAGAAGTTCGTAGTCAGTGTCCAAAAATCAATAGGGAGCCATCCAGGCTGCAAGAGGCGAATCGTATTGTTAATCATACTATTATACACTTTTGTATGAATTACCTAAACATACAGTATTTACTTCGTGTCCACTTACGTAAAAAATCTTATTGTGAATACTCACATCCTTCGTAGTCCACAGAAAGATGAGGTTTCCGAAAGGATTTGGCAGAACCTGACCCTTACGTGTCATTCGGTTCCTTGGCATCAATCCCAGTGGACCTGACGTTGAACTTGGTTCCATCTGAGAAAAAAATTTTTAGCTTTCTGATTCCTTTTAGAAGAGTAAACTAAGGGTAAGTTAAGTTTGCATGTAAAATATAACATAAACAATTCTAAAAACCGTAAGACTCTTACCTAAGGTATTTTCGTTCGGACACACTGGTGGATAATTTGGAAAAGGGTTTTGTGGAGGGCTATTTGATACCACAAACCAGCATACTGTAATTACAGAAGCATACTCTAGCAAATGTTGTATATGGTATATAGATATTGTATATCATATGTTTTAGGACTAAAATGAACTTACCTTGGGGATGATTAGGCCTTTGCTGCTCATAGAGGCTTCTCCCCGTCAAAAAGGGGGACATTTTCCCGGCACGACGAAATCGGGGATTTGTCGGCAGCGGGCAAAGGCTGCGAGAGCAAGGAACAATAGCGAAGCTTTCATGGTACTTTTGCAGTGTCAGTGCCGCTGTGCAGTCTGGTAATTTTTATATAAAAAATGCGTGTCAGTAACGGTGCGCAGAAGTCTTATAAAGAAACATTAATTGCAGATCAACCTCATGGGATATACTCGTCCACTCTCCTCCATTAGTTTAACCATTTGAGTATTAATATAGAGATATCGATAACATTAATCACAATCCATAGAAAAAAAGAGGAAAATGAATCCTAATGAAATCCAGCGACGACATTCGTGTCTTCGGAG
>NW_023665070.1:0-13192 GCF_015228065.2 Penaeus monodon | reverse complement strand
TAACTCACACAACACTAAAGTATTGACATTGATGACTTAGAATTGGGGTTATAGCCATATCAAGTTGAGGTTCCTTGCGAAGAAAACATAAAATATGATAAAACAGTAATATGTCTTTCATTAGTAGTATAAAATAGATAATTACTCGTATGACTACAATACACAATCATCATAGTACAAACATTTGCCACGATAATTTGTCAGAATTTATAATTCCATCATTCATTCAAGTTTTGCTTCTCGCTTTCCTCGCATTATTTATTTTTTCCCATTCGCAGACAGAAATACGACGGTAACAGGACACGATTTGCTGTCTTCCGGGCGTGTCACCTCTGTCGGAAGGAGCATTCAGATTCTGATAGAGGCTTATAAATACTAACAACCGCATCCGAGCCATTACATGCTAGTATTTTACCAAATTTCCTTATGTAAAAGTGTAATTTTTATTCTTAAATGACAAATAATGCTTACCAATGGTATCAATATATGTATTTTTTGCATAAAAGTACCATCTAACCTTGTTAT
The DNA here is from genome assembly GCF_015228065.2 of Penaeus monodon. NCBI lineage: Eukaryota > Metazoa > Arthropoda > Malacostraca > Decapoda > Penaeidae > Penaeus > Penaeus monodon. The sequence goes on along the minus strand of NW_023665070.1, from coordinate 12,667 downwards.
TAAAGAAGAAAAACAATATACCCAATCCTCCGATACATTTTCCAGCGAGACAAGTACATACGTCTGAGAATGCTGTACATTTTCCCACTAAATGTGCGACCGCCAATGGCACTCCTCACAATGTGGTGCACTTTTAGCTGTCATCAGTAACCGATTCTCAGCCTTGTTAACAAAACTTTTACTTGGCGGTTACATTATAATTATTCAGCATGTAAACTGCCTACGTTATCACGTCTTCTTCGTCGTCAGAGAATATTTCTCCCTGTAATGTTGACCGCAGCCTAGACGAGGGACTCTATATTCCCGCACGCGCCGCACTCATCACTGACGCGGATGCGCGCGCGGGGAAGTAAAACCGCACGCGGCGGCGGCGGCGGCGGAGGCGGCGGCGGAGGGCGGCGGCGGGGGGCGAGGGCGGCGGAGGGCGGTGGAGGCGACAGGGGAGGGGCTTCTTATAAAAGTTCTTTGATATCAAGAAAAAATATTATTTTCGCTAAATTTTTGCGTGTTATCTTCAGTGATAAACCTGACTCATAATCCTTGTATTTCATATTTGCCTCTGAGCATATTTTACAAGGTCCCTTTTATCTAATATACAAGATATTTTATCCTCTTTTTTATATCACGGATATATATATATATATATATATATATATATATATATATATATATATATATATATATATAGAAGAGAGAGAAGAGAGAGAGAGAGAAGAGAGGGGAACCTTTAAATAAATATGAAATTGTTGACAGGTACGGTTTATGATGTGCATTTTTAAATATTCAAACACTTACGCAGGAAAAATTTGAGAAATATAACTGATTCCCTTCCTCCTCATGTAACTTGTCGTCAAAGAGCCCCTCCCCTGTCGCCTCCACCGCCCTCCGCCGCCTTCGCCCCCGCCGCCTTCGCCGCCCCGCCGCCGCTCGCCGCTCGCGCGCCGCGTGCGGTTTTACTTCCCCGCGCGCGCATCCGCGTCAGTGATGAGTGCGGCGCGTGCGGGAATATAGAGCCCCTCGTCTAAGCTGCGGTCAACATTACAGGGAAAAATATTCCTGACACAAGAAGCGTGATGCGTGGCATTTACATGCTAAATGATTATAATGTAACCGCCATAGAATTTTGTCACAATTTTTGAGATCTCACGGGATACACTAAAAGTCACCCATTTGAGGATCCATTGAGGGTCGCACTTTAGTGGGAAATGTACAGCATTCTCAGCTATGTACTTGTCCTCGCTGGAAAATGTATGGGAGGATTGTGACTGGACTTTTTTTTCCCCTGGGGATCTAATATTTTAAACAAATTAAGGATGCATAATAACTATGCATGCTGTAACTTTTTTAAGCAATTACTCAGATTTGATTTTTATAAAATTTTTTGGTTTTTTTTTTGGGTAGGCGAGGCAAAAATTTTAAATAATCAATCAATCGATCATGTTTTTTTTTTTTTCTAAGACAAAATATTTTAAATAGTTTTTGGGTATTTTTGTTTTTTTTTTTTTAAAATAGCAAGGTTTGGACTTTTATGAAAAAAAAATACAAAATTTGTACCTTTGGGAAAGCATTATTTGTCTTTTAAAGAAAAATTACCTTCTCAAAAGGAAATTTGTAAATACTACATGAATGGCTCGGATGGGGTTGTTAGTTTTTAACCCTCTACCCAAACCCTGAATGCCCCTTTCCGAAGGCACATCCTGGAAACAAAAATCGTGCCGCTACCGTCGATTTTTTTGTCTGCAATGGAAAAAAAAAAATTGCGGGGAAAGGAAAAGAAAAAACTTTGTGAGGGAAATTATAATTCTGACAATTATCGGGGAAAATGTTTGTACTATTTATTGTGTTTTGCGTCATCATTTCTTTTTTATACTACTAATGAAAGACATATTACTGTTTTTTTTAATAAAATTTTGTTTTTTCGAAAGGACCTCCAAGTTTGATATGGAAAAAAAGCATCCCCCAAATTCTAAGTCTCAATGTAAATACTTTTTTAGTTTTTGTGTGAAGTTTGTTATAGCCCCAAATTATGTTAAAATCACCATTTTTACTCCTCGGGGGTAATAAGCATCGCGCTTAGTCAGGGGAAGGGGGGAGGAGCGTTTTTGGGAGAAGGGGAGGCCCCTCCCCAACGGATATGGCATTTTGATAGGGAAACAGACCGTGAGCAGCGAACGAGGGGGTGGAAGACGTTTTGTACGAAATAAACACCGAAGCGAGCATTTAAAAATTTTCTAGCTATCAAAAGGGGGGTTTACCTTTTGGTAAAATGATTAAAAGGGGTGCGATTTCCATGGTAAATTCTTGTTGCAGTTCTTCATAAAAGGAGACGAAAAAAATTTACTTCCATGTGTCGCTCTATTGTTCGCCCTTCCCATTTCGCCGCCCTTTAATGGTTTTACTATGTCGTAAGTCATTATCTCGTGAAAAAGGGGGGGATTCCCTGATACCGTCGTGTCGTCCGTTACTGGATTTTGCCGGGAGTTTTGTCGATTTTAGGAAGGCATCTTTGATAAAATACTTTTTGTTAAAGATATGAATGCTATAACATTTTAACCCCTTACCTATATTTTCCCAGTCTAAAAAACTTTTTTCAGTTCATTACATATACTTCAGTTACCCTTGATTTGAAAAAAGGGCATTTTGCTTTCTCAAAGTTTAAAAAAGAAGTTTTTCCCCCCTTTTTATGAGGAAATCGATATTTTTCTCCAAAACAAATGTTTTTTTTACTTGCTTTTAGAAAAATTGCTTCGGTTGCGGCTTTTCCCCTTTTGGACTGTGTTTTTAAACCCTTTTTCTATCCCTTCCCTCCTCGCTGTATGTTGCTCCCCATATACACTTTTACTGCCATGAAAAACAGGAATATCAAATGTAACACACACAACAAAAGCACCTTTATTTTTTTATATTTTGAAAAGAACTTTTTGTTAAAAATAAAAATATAAGTTGTTGATACTGGGTTTAAGAAAAAAAAAAAAACGCATCTTTTGAAATCACATGCTGTCTTAAATCTTTTGCATGGGGGTCCCATGTAATTTTTTTTACCCCTCTGGAAAAAGTACCCAGGGTCAAAAATCTCTGCTTTTGGAAATTTTTGTGTGTGTGTCTTTGTCCATAGCAAACAATTTAAAGCTTATATCATGAGGGTTTATATTATTTTACCCTTTTTCTATTTTATAAAAGTTCTTGGTTTTGATAAAGAGTAAATTGCTAAAAAGGGGAAAATGTTTAACAATTAATAAAAGCCTTCTTTTTTTTTTTCTTGAAATAGAAATTTTACTTCTTTAAACATTTTTTTAGTCCTGCAGAAACTAGTGGCATTGTAAAAAATTATGGGTGAAGGATGTTTTTTTTTCATTTGGCATGCTTGTATATTAAGTTCTTCAAAAATGTGGAAAGGTCGAGTAGAAATTTTTTTTCCCAGTGTCGATTTAAAAGATATTTTCTCTCTTTGAAAAAAGATTTAAAGAAAATATGTATGTTTTTTAATAAGTGGTCCCTGAATGCCCCAAACAATTTTTTTCCCGTTGCATCTTTTTTTTCTTCCTATAACGTGTACCAGGTACTATGACAATTTCGAGGGGGGGGAGAAAAATTGCTGAAGACTGTCATTTTCTGTGCTGATATCATCATAAAGGAGATTTTTGTTATGCGATCTCTTATGGAAGGAAAACGCTCGTCTGTATATATTATACAATGGGTCTTAAAGGGGAAAATTAAATATATTTCCAAATTGCTTGTAGTTTGTAAAAAATCGAGAAATGCGACGGACTTTTGGGAAATATACGCTTGTCCTTGAGGTTATTAGAAAACATAACTGATCAACACAGGGGACGGTTTGGGACGCTAGTTTTAATAATCGGGTACAGGCTAAAAAAGGAGGGGGAAACCCGTCTTTGACCTGGGTAGATCCCTTAAAAAACAATTCGGCTCCGAAATGGAATAACCAGCTTTTTTTCATTAATGGTATTAAACCTGTTTTTTTTATAAGTAGAAACTGCAAAGTATAAATATTGGTTATAGCATTTCCTTTACCAGAACTTTAACCCCGTTTTTTGTGGATCGCCTCTTGGATGTGTGTTTGTTAGCTTGAGATCTAAAAAAGGCTATGGGGGGGAGGGGGATGATGATGGAGGGGGGGGCGTCAGCGAAAACTAACGGGCTATCATTTGATCGTGTCCGCTCTTCTATAGGTGTTCACTCCCTTTCCCTTTTTAGGAAGGGCTGTTTACTCCTTTAACAGGTTTATGCTGGTTTTTGTTTGTTTGCTTTTTTTTTTTACTTTTATTGGTTTGTAAGGGGGTATGGGAATTGGGACGGGGCGGTAGGAAAAAAGGGAAGGATCACCGTTCTCCCGGGTCAAAACCCTTTAAATTTGGGCATTTCCTGGCCCCATTCTATCCGTCCTGCGGTTGGGGGCTTTCCCTTCGGTTATTTGTTTTGTTTTATGAGGGGGGATCACTGCCTTAACAAAAGCCATTTGTCCCAGTCAGTTTTCAAGTTCAAAAATGTTATTAGGGCAATATGATCTAGTTGGTAGATAATTAGGTGTTTTTAAGCGTAAAAAAAGAAGGGGGAAAACCCTCTTTGACCTGGGGTTATACCTTTTAAAACCCTTTAAAGCCTCTAAAAAGAATAAAACCCCGCGTCATTTCATCTATTAGGGAAAAAACCTTTTTGTTTTATAGTATGAAAAGTGCCAAAAGGGATGAAATATTGGTTTTCGCATTTACATTTACAGAAAACTTAAGCCCGTTATTTTGTTATCGCCCCTTGGGCGTATGTTTGTGTAAAATTTGAAGTCTAATAAAATCAAAAGAATTTCATGATCCTTTTTTAATAAACTATATTTTTATTATGAAATTTTCTGGGGTGTAAAAACGGCTGTATAAAAACTTAAAAAAATGTGGCCCCTACCGCTCCCCCCCCGCCTACCTCCCCCCGCCCAACAATATCTAGTTGCCCATGAAATATTGCTGCCCCAAAGGATTTAAAGCCCTGTTTATCGTTTGGTGATGAACTGTGATGAAAAAAACCAGGAAGGAAAACATATTCAAGGGAAACCCCCCCTACACTACAAATATAAATTTATCGCCCCTGGAGATTCCCGCAATAAGAAACGGTTAATTCGAATCCACTGGTGGGAGACTGTCATTTAAAAGGAGGGAAGTCGAGACAAAAGAAAATCTTCCGACAGCTCTAACTTATCGCTACATGATGGTCCTGACACAGCCCATCAAAAATCCAAAAGCTGCCCCGGTGAAAATGATTATCCAAAATTTCTCATAATTACTAAAATTAGAATCGTTAGCAAAAACAGAATAGAAAACCCGTGTTAATTTTTTTAGCAAAAACAAAATTTATTTGGAGAGGGGAAAGGGGGGTGGTGGTGACATTAAAGGACATTGTGCAAGCACGGTTTTTCTCCTTTCCCCATCGTTACACCATTACGGGATTGACGCAAAATATGTGTGTGTGGAATAAAAAATAAAAAATATATCGTAACCCGTTTTTTTTAATCCTTTTCAGTTAATTGATTCTATCCTTGTGCGGCGAGGGACGAACGGTAATTATTGGTCATTACAACCTTTTGTGTGACCGACCTGATGGGGGTGTGGGGCGGGGGAGGGCGTTAGGGTTTTTTATTATGACAGTTTTTTTCATTAGGAGTGTGGGCACTCCCTCCCGTAACAGGTCAATTCTCGATCCGGGGACAAATTCAAACACGATGAATTTGCGGGGGGGGGTGTGGGGGGGGGAGGGGGGATAGGAGGTGGTCATCAGTGACCCCTGGGATTGGGGTTGGGGGGTTATGATTGCACATTCCTTAGGAAGGGTGATCACTCGCACTTCAGTGCAGGGCTGTATTTTCTCCTTAATGGACTTGTGATTTGTTTTTTGCTTCTTTTTTTTACTATTATTTTTGGGGATGGAGGAAAAGTGGGGGAGGGGGGGTAGGGAAGGGGAAAGGAGGGTTGGTTTGGAGAGGGAGGGAAGGTGAGAGGAACCCTTTAGGGGTGTGTATTAAAATATTAGAGGGGCATTTATGGATTTTGATTAAATTTGAGGGATGATCATTCTCGTAACAGGGTCAATTCTCGATCCAGGTACAAATTTAAAAATGATGAAAGTGGGGTGGGGGGGGAGGGGATGGGAAAGGGGGTGGTGGGGGTCAAATGGCACCTGCATTGGTTGGATTTGATTGTCTCTTCACTAGGAGGGTTTTTACTGTATTAGACTCTTAGAGGGGCCCCTTTTTTTTTTTTGGATTTTTGATTAAATTTGGAGGGATGATCATTCGTCTGAACAGGTCAATTCTCGATCCAGGTACAAATTTAAAAATGATGATATTTTCGGGTGGGGGGGGGTATGGGGGTTTGGGGCAACTGTGACACCTGGCTTGGGTTGGATATATTGTCTCATTTTTTAGAGGGGGGGTCCTCGTCTGTAACAGGGTCAATTCTCGATCCCGGTACAATTGAAACACGATGAAATATTTCGGGGGGGGGGGTGGGAGAGGAGGAGGGGCTTTTTTGTGACACCTGCATCGGTTTGGGTTATGATTCCTCATTCATTTGAGGGGTGATCCTCGGTGTGTAAATGGGGTTTAAATTTTCGATACAGGTACAAGTTTAAAAAGAGAAAATTTTCGGGGGCGGGGTGGGAGGGGAGGAAAGGGTGGTGGGGGTGGGGGTGGGTAAGAGGGGGGGGGAGGATCATCTTGTTTCCTGGGATATGGTTTTCAGGAAAAAGGGGGGGGGGCCTCCAGGTGTGTGCTAATGATTTTGGTTACGGTCATTTATAATGATTCTGGGTTTTTGTCCTTGATTTCGTTTTTAAACACTTTCCGCGGTCATTAACCTGTTGTGATGCTAAGGTGAGGCTTCGTCCGTCGCCTGTATTTGGGGGGAAGGGAGGGGCAATTTTCATTTAATCGGTTTAAAGATTTTCCGTTCCGAACATTGTTATGATAAACACTTTAAAATTTTCCCACTTTCTGCTATGATCCCATGAACGACCGTAAGGTAGTCTGGTTCATGCTAAATATCAACCCCAGATTAATGTTCCGGGTTACGGTTATTGATTACGTTAAACACTTGCGGGGACGGTCTTGGTTAGAAAAAGATTGCGGGTTTCCGTTTTCATTAAACCCACTTCCCGTTTACACCTCATGTCGTACGTAGTGGGGTCGTTCTGTCCCTTATGCATCTACTTAATATATATAATAATATATTTATATATATATATATTATTATTATTATATGTAGTTGTATGTATGTTTTTTAATATAATGTGTGTGTTCAGTATTATATATATAATATATATTATATTATTATTATATATATATTATATATTATTATAACTTATAAATACTTATATTATATTTTTTATATATTTTATATATATCTTTTTTTATTATATTTTCATATTTATTTTATTAAATTATATTATATATTATATTATATATTATATATATTTGTGGTTTTTGGTTTTAATACAATATAAAAATGAAGCGTAATATTGTTAGTTATTGTTTTAAAAACTTTATTTCCATTTGTTTCTTTCTTTTTTTTCGTCTATAAAAACACCCCCACAATACACACATCCTTTTATCTTCTCTCTCTCTCCTCTCTCTCTTTATTTTATGTGTATATTTATAAAATTTATATATATAAAAACACCGCACACACCCACCCCCGCCACACACACAAAAACCAACACACACACATATATATATATATATATATATATTTTTATAATATATACACACTCAAAAAACACCAAAAAACCCCACACACACACCACACCACACCCAAAAAAAACCACCACAACCCCACCACATACACAACCCACACACAACACTCACATATTACATATCATACACATATAAGCTATATATATTAATAATATATATATATTTAAAATTTTAAATTTTTAATTTATATAATTATTATATTTATGTTGTGTGTGATATAATATATAAAAATTATATATATAAATATAAAATTATAATAATTATTTATCATCTTATAATATATTATATATATATATAAAATTTTATATTATCTATTTTATTAATTATATATTTCGCCATATTATTACTATTATTTTATATATATATTATATATATTATTTTTATAATTATATATAAACCACCACCCCCATACATACATACATATACATATACACCCTTTTTAACATTTTCATCGCAAAATACTTCGAAAATTAAGAGACTGCTTTCTTCTCCTGATATACTAACAATAGGTAATATTTGGGAAACTTTTTTTTCAGCCTTCCACCGAAAACCAAAAGTCGGCTGCAGATATTTTTTTTCAATGCCCTTTACTCCAGGAGATCGAAGTTATGATAAAAACTTTTGCGCAAATGACATTTCTTGCTTCAAGTCTCAGTGTTGCTGCCCCCCCGCCGTCTAGATTTTTTTTCGGAAGTCTTTCGCAGCACAGCTGGTTTCTCTCTCTCTGCCTTGCTTACTCTTTATATGTGTTCTCTCTCTCTCTTACTGTTCTGGTTGCTTTCATTTCGTCTATCTCCCCCCTCTCTCCCCTTTCCCTCTCTCTCTCTCTCTCCCCTCTCTCCTCTTCTCTCTCTCTCTCTCCGCTTTCTCTTTGTCTGTCGTCTCTCATTCTTTCTCTCTCCCTCGCTCTCTCTCTCTCTCTCTTTACCTCCTCTCTGTACCTCCTCTGTTTCTCTCTCTCTCTCTCTCGCCCTCTCTCTCTCTCTCTTCTTCTTTTCTCTCTCTCTCTATTTATATTATTTTATATATATATATAATATATACATATACATGTCTCTCTGTCTATTTTTCTGCCCATCTCTGTATGTCTGTCTGTCTGTCTCCTCTCTCTCTCTCTCTCTCTCTCTCTCTCTCGCTCTCTCTCTCTCTTTTTCATCGCTCTCATTTCTCTCTCTCCCTCTCTTTCTCCCTTTCTCTCTCTCTTTATATATAATATATATATATATATATATATATATAATAAATTATATATATATGTATTATATATAATATATATATTATATATATATTTATATTTACATATATATAAAATTGTATGTGTCTCTGTCTATCTTTCTGTCCTTCTCTGCATGTCTGTCTGTCTGTTTTCTCTTTCTCTCTCTCTCTCTCCCTCCCTCCCTCCCTCCCTTCCCTCTTCTCCTCTCTCTCTCTCTCTCTCTCTCTCTCTCTCTGTGAGTGATTAGATGCCTTCGAGGTCACATCCTCTAGCCGCCGTGGGTGACCAATGAGTACGGTGTGCCACGCCCACTTTGCTCATAGATTCTGACTTCACCTTGATCATGGAAAAAAACACTCCTCCGCCCTCCGGAGGGCACTCTTTAGGGCCCCCACTTTACCGGTCACCTCTGCTTTGCTGACGACACTTACTATCTCCGTCCACGCTACCACGCCATCTCTAATAAACGTGATGAACCAGTCCCCTGCATTTCCCTTCCCACCAAGTGGGGGACACTAAAACCTCTCACAAATTGGTAATAACGTGGCGGGGTACGAATACCCTGACAAACTGGTGTCAAGGTGGGACCCAAAGAAATGATAAAATGGTAGCGCGATGGATGCCTACAACACAACCACTCTCTCTCTCTCTCTCTGTTTCTCTCTCTCTTTCTCACTCCACTCTTTTCATAAAACTAATCCTCGTCCATTCAAATGGAAATGGAATCAAGTGTCCTGACCGCCGGTCAGTGTCATGAATGCGGTCAAAGTGGAAGAACATGCTTCCCTGTCTGCTCAGGCGGCGAGTCGCAACGATTAGAATGTCCTTTTTGGTGGTGTTATATTCTACCCGCAGATGGTATGTGTTATGTATGCGTGGTATGTAGGAATGTATGTGTGTGCATACTAAAATGTTTGTATATATTATGTATTTTTATATGTATGTAAGTAGCGAACAGTAAATTACAGATGCACTCTTCCCTTGAAACCTTAGCTTATATCCGCATCAAGAACACTGCAAACCCACGGACATCCACGACACCTTCACAGTATCTGCGCCATTTCCCATTAAATCAGCAGGGAAATTACGTAATAATCATGTTTAGTTCCTTTTCCTTTCGCCAAAGTCCACGGGAGTGCACTCTGCATCGCTTTACGTTAAGCTTTTGCCTTTGGAATAATCTGGATCAACCCTCGCATCCCTTTGTCGGCTGGTTAGAGATAGATAGATAGACAGATATATATATATATATATTATATATATATATATATATATTATATATATATATATATATATATAGATAGATAGGTAGATAGATAGATGATAGATAGATAGATATAGATAGATAGATAGATAGATAGAGAGAGAGAGAGAGAGAGAGAGTGAGAAAGAAACTCTCATTCTCTCTCTCTCTCTCTCTCCATCTATCTATCTATCTATCTATCTATCTATCTATCACTATCTCTCTATTTCTCTATCTCTGTCTCTGTCTATCTCTCTGTCTCTGTCTCTGTCTCTGTCTCTGTCTCTGTCTCTGTCTCTGTCTCTGTCTCTGTCTCCCCCCCCCCCCTCTCTCTCTCTCCTCTCTCTCTCTCTCTCTCTCTCTCTCTCTCTCTCTCTCTCCCTCTGTGTGTGTGTGTGTTGTGCACCCTCTCCTCCATCTCTCTCTCTCTCTCTCTCTCTCATCATATCACTCAGTATTTAAAGATATTTTTTGTCTCTCAGTAAACCCATCATTTTAACCTGCTCATTTGTATCCAACATAGACACACCCCCTTATGGAATATTGCCTCGGCTGCGGACTAATTAATTCTCCGTTCTTTCAACAACGCTGGAGCAGTTCCTTTATTTCGCTGTTATTTTTTTCGGCAGGAGTTCATCCTCAAGATCTCCATCGGGCATTTTCTGATGGAGATCCGACCCTTGGCATGTGTTTTCAGGAATGCGGTTGAAGAGGGAGTGGCTTGGCCTCCTCCTCTATCACTTTTGATTCATTTCGTTTACTTTAGTACTGTTCCTCATCTGGGATGTATCTGGGGGATATTTGGGCACCACTGAATTATAACTGAGTTGCTGTATGCTCTATCTTCCCTCTTCCTTCCTTTCTTTCTCTCTTCTCCTCTCTCTCTTCCCTATTTCGTTTTCCCCTCCTTCCTTTCTTTCTCTCTTTCTCCTTCTCTCTCTCTTCCTTCTTCCATTTCCCTTCCTTCCTTTCTTTCACTCTTTCTTCTCCTCTATCTCTTTCTCCTCTTCTCTTGCCTCAGTTCCTTCCCCTCACCTTCTCCTTTTTCCCTGTTTCTTTCTGTTCTTTCCCTTCTCCCTCCCGTCCCTCCCCCATTGCGTCCCGTCCTCATTTCCGTTTCTCATTTTCTCCCTTTGCCTCATCCCTTTCCTCCTTGTCTATCGTCTCCTCCTATTCCTTCCCCGATTTTTATCCCTTTATCTCTCCTACTTTTTCCCCTTTCCCCTCTCTCCTCCTCTTCATTCCCTTCCATTTGTGCTTCATTTTTTTCTCATTTCCTCTCCTCTCTCATTTTCTCTGTTCTTCAGTCCAGCTCTCATCGTCTCTCCGGCCCCCGTCTTTACTTCCTTCTTTCTCCTCCTTCCATTCCTGCTTCCCTCCTCCACCCCTTAATTCCTCTCTCTCCCTCTACCCCATAATTTAATGCATTTGCTTAATTATGCAAACACTGAGTTGTATTTGGTGATGCTTTTCCATTCATTCTGCATTTGTTTGGTGGATTCATTCATTATTGATTATGTTGCATGAAAGCGGAAAAGCGTGGAAGCAATTCAAGACCTATAAACTGAGTCCCAAGAAGAAGTAATTTGAAGTAACACATCAGTCGATTATGCACCAGCACAGTGACATGTGGCAGGAAGGATGTGAACATGTATAAACATGCGAGACAGTGTCTACCACATATATATTTTACGCAGAAGTTTATGCGTTAATTTTATGTCTACAGCTCTAGGGACGGGCGTTTGTGAATTTTTGAATGTCTTTAATTAAAGGGGAATGTGAACGACAGGTTTAGAGATTGATACTCGTCAGAGGGTTGCACCCTTCCGGCGCTCTTCGTTGTCCGGATTGGCTGTGAAGTGCTACCAAACGCCTGGTTCGTACCATATAAAAGACGGGTCAGTCCTGATAGATGGTTAACCAAGATGAGTCCGCTTGTTTAGTCTGCTGCACGCGTAGGTAAATAATTTCTGTTTGATGTATTTTTGTGAGGACTTGTAGCTTCACCTGTATTGTATTTATGAACATTTAATATTACAAGGTCTTTACGAGTGAAATTTTGTATATGCGTATTAAGGATTTTTTTTATTTATTTTTTTTATTTACCGCTACGTCTGTGGGCAAGAAGCTATGCGTTCTTGAAGGGGAAACGGGCATGCGCGAAGGTAAGTTTAGCCGGAGATTTTGCCAGATGCATATGTTTTTATTTTTTTATTTTTGCACTGCAGATATCTTAAATCCCAGTGTCTTGTTTCACTGTCCGTGGACGAGGTGGGGTTATGCGGGAACACGGCCCTCCCTCGAAAGAAAGTGCCCGCTTCCGTCCGGAGCGCCCGCAAGCGCACGTTCCCAGGCCATTATTGCCTGGCCTCCATAGCACCCCGTTAGGATGCAGGAACATCACGCCGGTGGGCGCGAGAATTATCCCTCGCAATGGCTGTTATTCTAACAAAGC
>NW_023665069.1:45000-47309 GCF_015228065.2 Penaeus monodon | reverse complement strand
AGAAGAATCATCGGTCTCATTATGTAACAGCAATGTACGGTAACCATAATAATAAGTTATCAGTTCATTATTCACCTGAGGTCGTAATGGGAAATGCTGACGAAATGAACAACAAAAACTTTAAACATCGAATTTGGCAAACAACTCTGACGTTATATTGAGGCGTCACTTAAACAAGGATGGTTTGCTTTCACAACAGTGTCAGCTCGCGTCTGGTTAATGAGTTTATTTACATAGCAGAATAAAGTTAATTACCTAATCTTATCTAAGAAAACTGTCGTGTCATATATAATAAATTAAAAGAATGAAAGGTCGTTAAAAATATACTGAACGATAGATGGACCGTAAATCAGTAAGCCACGGTATTCACAGCTGCCGTAAGGTCGTTGACCCGAACTTCTACACGAACAAGGTCGTGCGCCAAGTTCGTTCACCTCGAGACTGCTCTTTAAGCCCTTTATGACGTTAAAACTTCTATTTGATTATTATTTAATTCCTCACTTTCCAGACTTTTTAATGGATGAAAAAAAGGGCTTGATGTGGTTTCACTCCGAGACCTTTTTGTTTTAAGATTGCTATATCTTCAACTTTGACGTAAGCGGAGTTAATAAAGGTAATAATGCCACTGTCACACACACACACACACACACACACACACACACACACAAATATATATATATATATATATATATATATATATATATATATATATATATATATATATATATATATATATATATATATATATATATATATATGCATATATATATTTTTTTCCTTCTTTTGCAGTATCATTTATTCGATCGTTGCGTCTTAATACATTCATTATAATAATTTCCTTGATAAACATTTCAGTACTGGACGATTTCGTGAATCGAAATTTCTTTATTTTTTAAAGATTTTTCTTTCCTTTTTATATTGTCATCGTGTTTACCTCAATCATTATGGATTTCCTAATGAAAAATATTGATAACGATACAAACCAATCGTAAACTAAACTGGTGAAAGTAAACACTGCAAAACATTTGTACATCAGGAATTGATAACTATCATTATAAACTAAATGAAATAGTGTATTCTTCCAATCAATTACACTGCAGCGATAAATATGATTATAAACTAAACAAAGTATTCTTGCAATCAATGACACGGCTAATTATAGTGTAATGATCATACGAAACGATATCATTCCCAGGAAAGCCTAGTTGGATTAAGGCTTTTCACGACCGGTTATAGAAACCCAACGACGATGATACAAATTCACAAATTCATTAAAATAGAGAAAGAAAAGATAGATAACAAAGGAAAGGGCGATTGACAATCAGATGAATTAAATCCATTAAACTGAAGAACCTGATCAAGTGATTTAGTTGAAAAATCCCCTAACGGAGAAGCTATCACCAGCCTCTTCTTTAAACCAGTAAATTAAATAGTATTGATCAAATGCGACATATAATTTGCATACTTTTACGAAGAAAATATCTTTACCAAATTCAATATAAGCAGAACACAATAAGGAATTGTAAAACTATAGACATGGTAATGCCTTCTGCTTATTAATGCCATACATAATTAATGTTGTTCTCCAAGATCACCTAATGAGTATAACAATCGCCTGCAAAGTGGTGGGGGGGGGGGGGGGCGCCGGTTCGATTGCCAGTTCCTTTTACTTTTTTGTTTCGTTCTCGCTGGCAATTACATTATGTTCTAATGCAAATAACGGTAACAATGGTAATGGTGACATATTAGTAATGAAAATATTGTTTATCTTTATAAATATGTGACCCCTTCGTCAACTGATATCCCGTTTTCTTTTTCTCTTTCTTGTTCTCCATCTTCGTCTTTCTATCTTTAATCTTATATCTTCATTATTTCATTTCAGTTTTTTTTATGGTATGGTTATGATTATTATCAATGACAATATTACCACAGATATTACGATAATAATTATAACCATACCATAAAAAAAACTGAAATGAAATAATGAAGATATAAGATTAAAGATAGAAAGACGAAGATGGAGAACAAGAAAGAGAAAAAGAAAACGGGATATCAGTTGACGAAGGGGTCACATATTTATAAAGATAAACAATATTTTCATTACTAATATGTCACCATTACCATTGTTACCGTTATTTGCATTAGAACATAATGTAATTGCCAGCGAGAACGAAACAAAAAAGTAAAAGGAACTGGCAATCGCACCGGCGCCCCCCCCCCCCCCCACCACTTTGCAGGCGATTGTTATACTCATTAGGTGATCTTGGAGAACAACATTAATTATGTATGGCATTAATAAGCAGAAGGCA
>NW_023665069.1:35000-40000 GCF_015228065.2 Penaeus monodon | reverse complement strand
CTTCTGCTTATTAATGCCATACATAATTAATGTTGTTCTCCAAGATCACCTAATGAGTATAACAATCGCCTGCAAAGTGGTGGGGGGGGGGGGGGGCGCCGGTTCGATTGCCAGTTCCTTTTACTTTTTTGTTTCGTTCTCGCTGGCAATTACATTATGTTCTAATGCAAATAACGGTAACAATGGTAATGGTGACATATTAGTAATGAAAATATTGTTTATCTTTATAAATATGTGACCCCTTCGTCAACTGATATCCCGTTTTCTTTTTCTCTTTCTTGTTCTCCATCTTCGTCTTTCTATCTTTAATCTTATATCTTCATTATTCATTTCAGTTTTTTTATGGTATGGTTATAATTATTATCGTAATATCTGTGGTAATATTGTCATTGATAATAATCAAAATAATGATAATGAAAATATGTTCAAAAATAATATACCGATAATGAAGTTAATAATGATAATAATAGTATTACTGTTGTCGTTACTCCCGTTATGATCCTTATTTTCATCATATATTATTTTCCTGAAACATACATACATTATAAAATCTTTAAGGTGTGATTTTCAATTGGAGTCCAAAAGAATTTAATCACGGAATAAGACCAGACTTTTAAAGGTACAAAGATATGTATAGATAAGTAAAAATTAAAAAAGAAAGAATTGATGGACGGTCAAATACAGTCCAAATGGAAACTGATGAAAAGGTAAATAATCTATAAGTGACAATTACTATGAAATGCGAAATGTGATTTACATACTTATACTGGAAAATAATTTTATTCAGATATCCACTATAAACAAAGCAGTCATTACTTATAACACTATGGACACAGGTAGTAATACATGATACTTATAAATACCATATGTGATTTTTTTTTTTAATACAGAATGGCTTAATGAGTATAACACCCGCTTTAGAAGCGGGTAATGGGATTCGGGTTCCATTCCCCGAGTCCCTTTACTTTGTTACATTCTCGCTGGTAATTAGCTATGCGGTAATGTAAACAACAGTAAGTAATGACCGTAATGATGACACAATAATGTTGAAAATATTGTTAATGTTGATGTAGATGGTACTCCCTCGTATATCGCCATTTCGTTTTCTTTTACTCTTGCCAAGAGGTCGGTTACCAAGTGTGGTCATCTTGAGTCCTCGCAGCAAGAATCAAGATGACCAAATAAAAACAGGAAAAAAGAAAGAAAGAAGAAAGGTCGTCTGTTCTTTTACACGTTAAAACCTCTAGTCAGTTATTATTTGACATCTCATTTTTCAGTTGAAGACAAAGGCAAAGACAAAGAAGAAGATAATGCATAACACAAGGGCAATCGTCAATAGGGAGATTAGGCTCATAAAATAGGACCCAAGTTCGACTCCGAGTTTCGTTTCGTTTTAAGATAGTTATATCCTGAGCTTATATGTAATTAACGTTAATAATGGTAATATTGCCGTTGCTATATTGATATGTCTCACTTTAGTTCACTTCTTCCGATTCTGTCATTCTTGTCTTTCACAATATATTATTCATTCGCTGGTTGCGTTTTAATATATTCACAAAACTAATTTACTTAAATAATGGAAGACTTAATAACACTTTGTATCCGATGTTTCCGTGAACCGTGTTTTCTGTCTGTCATAAGTTTTCTCTTTTTCTCTTATTTCTTTCCTTTTCAAAAAGTTGATCGTGTTATCTTTATCATTATTATTATTATTTACCAATGGAAAGTTGATAACGATACAGACTTATAGAAGTATTCATTTCAAGAAATTACTTTTTCATTAACGATAACTTAGATAAAATGAAATGGTGTATTCTTAAAATTAATAACACTACGAATTATATTTCAGTGTTCATACTAACGATATTATTCCCAGGAAAATCCAGTGGGATTAACACTTCACGCCCCGTTACAAAAAACCAAGGACAATAAAACAAAGTCACGTTGTTCTGTGAGCCACTTTTGAGGTTTAAAAGATTGAGAACATTTATGAAGACTTACAGTAATACAATTCGACTGAAGGACGCCGATGCCAGTAATTCAGATAACAATACACTTATAAAATGACACATCATCATCATCATCATCATCAAGGGGCTAACGCCGACGGGGGCGCATGGCCGCATCCACCCTTCGCTTCCAGCCACGAGGATCCCTCGAGGCGAGTCTCCAGGCAGGCACACGGCCCATCTCTAGTTCCTCACGACAGGTCTCGTCGAGCTGCCCAAGCCATGATCTCCTAGGACGTCCCACAGGTCTCCTCCACCCAGGGTTGTCTCGCAGAGAGACAACCTGGTGGGCAGGGTCGTCCATAGGGAGGCGAGCTAGGTGGCCATATAGCCTGAGTTGGCGATCCCGGATTATGCAAGTAATAGGTCCCATGCCAGTCTCACGGTGTAACCGCCGGTTGGACACGTGGTCCTGCCAACTGTACCCCATGATCCGGCGAAGGGACTTGTTACAAAAGGCATCAAGGCGAGACTCCAAGGCACTGGATAGCGTCCAGGTTCGCTTCCAGTGCCTTGGAGTCTCGCCTTGATGCCTTTTGTAACAAGTCCCTTCGCCGGATCATGGGGTACATTTGGCAGGACCACGTGTCCAACCGGCGGTTACACCGTGAGACTGGCATTGGACCTATTACTTGCATAATCCGGGATCGCCAACTCAGGCTATATGGCCACCTAGCTCGCCTCCCTATGGACGACCCTGCCCACCAGGTTTCTCTCTGCGAGACAACCCTGGGTGGAGGAGACCTGTGGGACGTCCTAGGAGATCATGGCTTGGGCAGCTCGACGAGACCTGTCGTGAGGAACTAGAGATGGGCCGTGTGCCTGCCTGGAGACTCGCCTCGAGGGATCCTCGTGGCTGGAAGCGAAGGGTGGATGCGGCCATGCGCCCCCGTCGGCGTTAGCCCCTTGATGATGATGATGATGATGATGTGTCATTTTATAAGTGTATTGTTATCTGAATTACGGGCATCGGCGTCCTTCAGTCGAATTGTATTACTGTAAGTCTTCATAAATGTTTCTCAATTTTTTAAAAACCTCAAAAGTGGCTCACAGAACAACGTGACTTTGTTTTATTGTCCTTGGTTTTTTGTAACGGGCGTGAAGTGTTTAATCCCACTGGATTTTCCTGGGAATAATATCGTTAGTATGAACACTGAAATATAATTCGTAGTGTTATTAATTTTAAGAATACACATTTCTTTTTATCTAAGTTATCGTTAATGAAAAAGTAATTTCTTGAAATGAATACTTCTATAAAGTCTGTATCGTTATAAACTTTCCATTGGTAAATAAAAATAATATGATAAAGATAACACGATCAACTTTTTGAAAAGGAAAGAAATAAGAGAAAAAGAGAAAACTTATGACAGACAGAAAACACGGTTCACGGAAACATCGGATACAAAGTGTTATTAAGTCTTCCATTATTTAAGTAAATTAGTTTTTGTGAATATATTAAAACGCAACCAGCGAATGAATAATATATTGTGAAAGACAAGAATGACAGAATCGGAAGAAGTGAACTAAAGTGAGACATATCAATATAGCAACGGCAATATTACCATTATTAACGTTAATTACATATAAGCTCAGGATATAACTATCTTAAAACGAAACGAAACTCGGAGTCAAACTTGGGTCCTATTTATGAGCCTAATCTCCCTATTGACGATTGCCCTTGTGTTATGCATTATCTTCTTCTTTGTCTTTGCCTTTGTCTTCAACTGAAAAATGAGATGTCAAATAATAACTGACTAGAGGTTTTAACGTGTAAAAGAACAGACGACCTTTCTTCTTTCTTTTTTTTTTCCTGTTTTTTTTGGTCATCTTGATTCTTGCTGCGAGGACTCAAGATGACCACACTTGGTAACCGACCTCTTGGCAAGAGTAAAAGAAAACGAAATGGCGATATACGAGGGAGTACCATCTACATCAACATTAACAATATTTTAAACATTATTGTGTCATCATTACGGTCATTACTTACTTTTTGTTTACATTACCGCATAGCTAATTACCAGCGAGAATGTAAAAAAGAAAAGGGACTCGGGGAATGGAACCCGAATCCCATTACCCGCTTCTAAAGCGGGTGTTATACTCATTAAGCCATTCTGTATTAAAAAAAAAAATCACATATGGTATTTATAAGTATCATGTATTACTACCTGTGTCCATAGTGTTATAAGTAATGACTGCTTTGTTTATAGTGGATATCTGAATAAAATTATTTTCCAGTATAAGTATGTAAATCACATTTCGCATTTCATAGTAATTGTCATTTATAGATTATTTACCTTTTCATCAGTTTCCATTTGACTGTATTTGACCGTCCATCAATTCTTTCTTTTTTAATTTTTACTTATCTATACATATCTTTGTACCTTTAAAAGTCTGGTCTTATTCCGTGATTAAATTCTTTTGGAAACTCCAAATTGAAAATCACACCTTAAAGATTTTATAATGTATGTATGTTTCAGGAAATAATATATGATGAAATAAGGATCATAAGGGGAGTAACGACAACAGTAATACTATTATTATCATTATTAACTTCATTATCGGTATATTATTTTTGAACATATTTTCATTATCATTATTTTGATTATTATCAATGACAATATTACCACAGATATTACGATAATAATTATAACCATACCATAAAAAAACGAAATGAATAATGAAGATATAAGATTAAAGATAGAAAGACGAAGATGGAGAACAAGAAGAGAAAAAGAAAACGGGATATCAGTTGACGAAGGGGTCACATATTTATAAAGATAACAATATTTTCATTACTAATATGTCACCATTACCATTGTTACCGTTATTTTGCATTAGAACATAATGTAATTGCCAGCGAGAACGAAACAAAAAAGTAAAAGGAACTGGCAATCGAACCGGCGCCCCCCCCCCCCCCCACCACTTTGCAGGCGATTGTTATACTCATTAGGTGATCTTGGAGAACAACATTAATTATGTATGGCATTAATA
>NW_023665069.1:20000-32500 GCF_015228065.2 Penaeus monodon | reverse complement strand
ATATATATATATATATATATATATATATACATGAAATATCGCTTAAAGAGATCACTAGCGATCACTAATTAATAACAATATAAAAATACAGAATATTTTCTCTCGATATTCTCAGATAATTAGTTTTCCATTAAGCGCTTATGAATTGTTTCCCTTTTTGTAGTTTTCTTTCTGTTTTTTATTGCCTTCATATATCTGAACGAATTAACCCATTTAAGAAATTTACTTGATTTAATTACGTTTTTTTTTCGGCGACAGTATATATAATCAGAGAAAAGAAAGACAGAAAAAAATAATGTATACACACACACACACACATACACACACGCACACACACACACACACACACACACACCCCACACACACACACACACACCACACACACACACACACACACACACACACACACACACACACACAAACACACACACACACACACACACCACACACACACACACATATATATATATATATAATATATATATATATATATATATATATATATATATATAAATATATATATATATTACTCATACGACCAATCACTCTTTGAAATAATTTACAGTAACATATAACAATGATTATAAAACCATTTTATCATTTAAATTTCCTGAAAAAGACCATGACACAGTGTCATTGTGCTAATCTGTTTACAATCTCTCGTTAAATAAGTGTGGAAAAACAAATTCGTGAAAGTTTAATAATAAGAGTGAACGCAAAAGATATCTTCTAACATTTAACTGCCAGAAGATACTGCTTATACTTAATCCTAGGTACAATCAACCAGTCACTTAATTAATTATCCAGAAGAATCATCGGTCTCATTATGTAACAGCAATGTACGGTAACCATAATAATAAGTTATCAGTTCATTATTCACCTGAGGTCGTAATGGGAAATGCTGACGAAATGAACAAAAAAAGACTTTAACATCGAATTTGGCAAACAACTCTGACGTTTATATTGAGGCGTCACTTAAACAAGGATGGTTTGTTTTCACAACAGTGTCAGCTCGCGTCTGGTTAATGAGTTTATTTACATAGCAGAATAAAGTTAATTACCTAATCTTATCTAAGAAAACTGTCGTGTCATTTTAATAAATTAAAAGAATGAAAGGTCGTTAAAAATATACTGAACGATAGATGGACCGTAAATCAGTAAGCCACGGTATTCACAGCTGCCGTAAGGTCTTTGACCCGAACTTCTACACGAACAAGGTCGTGCGCCAAGTTCGTTCACCTCGAGACTGCTCTTTAAGCCCTTTATGACGTTAAAACTTCTTTTTGATTATTTTTTAAATTTCCCTCACTTTCCAGACTTTTTAATGGATAAAAAAAAGGGCTTGATGTGGTTTCACTCCGAGACCTTTTTGTTTTAAGATTGCTATATCTTCAACTTTGACGTAAGCGGAGTTAATAAAGGTAATAATGCCACTGTCACACACACACCACACACCACACACACACACACACAGATAATATATATATATATATATGTATATATATGTATATATATCTATATATATTAATGTATATATATGTACACACACACACACACACACACACACACACACACACACACACACACACACACACACACACACACACACATATATATATATATATATATATATATATATATATATATATATATATATATATATATATATATATATATATATATATATATGCATATATATATTTTTTTTCCTTCTTTGCAGTATCATTTATTCGATCGTTGCGTCTTAATACATTCATTATAATAATTTCCTTAAATAACATTTCAGTACTGGACGATTTCGTAAATCGAAATTTCTTTATTTTTTAAAGATTTTCTTTCCTTTTATATTGTCATCGTGTTTACCTCAATCATTATGGATTTCCTAATGAAAAATATTGATAACGATACAAACCAATCGTAAACTAAACTGGTGAAAGTAAACACTGCAAAACATTTGTACATCAGGAATTGATAACTATCATTATAAACTAAATGAAATAGTGTATTCTTCCAATCAATTACACTGCAGCGAAAAATATGATTATAAACTAAACAAAGTATTCTTGCAATCAATGACACGGCTAATTATAGTGTAATGATCATACGAAACGATATCATTCCCAGGAAAGCCTAGTTGGATTAAGGCTTTTCACGACCGGTTATAGAAACCCAACGACGATGATACAAATTCACAAATTCATTAAAAGAGAAAGAAAAGATAGATAACAAAGGAAAGGGCGATTGACAATCAGATGAATTAAATCCATTAAACTGAAGAACCTGATCAAGTGATTTAGTTGAAAATCCCCTAACGGAGAAGCTATCACCAGCCTCTTCTTTAAACCAGTAAATTAAATAGTATGATCAATGCGACATATAATTTGCATACTTTTACGAAGAAAATATCTTTACCAAATTCAATATAAGCAGAACACAATAAGGAATTGTAAAACTATAGACATGGTAATGCCTTCTGCTTATTAATGCCATACATAATTAATGTTGTTCTCCAAGATCACCTAATGAGTATAACAATCGCCTGCAAAGTGGTGGGGGGGGGGGGCGCCGGTTCGATTGCCATTTCCCTTTTACTTTTTTGTTTCGTTCTCGCTGGCATTACATTATGTTCTAATGCAAATAACGGTAACAATGGTAAGGGTGACATATTAGTAATGAAAATATTGTTTATCTTTATAAATATGTGACCCCTTCGTCAACTGATATCCCGTTTTCTTTTTCTCTTTCTTGTTCTCCATCTTCGTCTTTCTATCTTTAATCTTATATCTTCATTATTTCATTTCAGTTTTTTTTATGGTATGGTTATAATTATTATCGTAATATCTGTGGTAATATTGTCATTGATAATAATCAAAATAATGATAATGAAAATATGTTCAAAAATAATATACCGATAATGAAGTTAATAATGATAATAATAGTATTACTGTTGTCGTTACTCCCGTTATGATCCTTATTTTCATCATATATTATTTTCCTGAAACATACATACATTATAAAATCTTTAAGGTGTGATTTTCAATTGGAGTCCAAAAGAATTTAATCACGGAATAAGACCAGACTTTTAAAGGTACAAAGATATGTATAGATAAGTAAAAATTAAAAAAGAAAGAATTGATGGACGGTCAAACAGTCCAAATGGAAACTGATGAAAAGGTAAATAATCTATAAGTGACAATTACTATAAAATGCAAAATGTGATTTACATACTTATACTGGAAAATAATTTTATTCAGATATCCACTATAAACAAAGCAGTCATTACTTATAACACTATGGACACAGGTAGTAATACATGATACTTATAAATACCATATGTGATTTTTTTTTTTAATACAGAATGGCTTAATGAGTATAACACCCGCTTTAGAAGCGGGTAATGGGATTCGGGTTCCATTCCCCGAGTCCCTTTACTTTGTTACATTCTCGCTGGTAATTAGCTATGCGGTAATGTAAACAACAGTAAGTAATGACCGTAATGATGACACAATAATGTTGAAAATATTGTTAATGTTGATGTAGATGGTACTCCCTCGTATATCGCCATTTCGTTTTCTTTTACTCTTGCCAAGAGGTCGGTTACCAAGTGTGGTCATCTTGATCCTCGCAGCAAGAATCAAGATGACCAAATAAAAACAGGAAAAAAGAAAGAAAGAAGAAAGGTCGTCTGTTCTTTTACACGTTAAAACCTCTAGTCAGTTATTATTTGACATCTCATTTTTCAGTTGAAGACAAAGGCAAAGACAAAGAAGAAGATAATGCATAACACAAGGGCAATCGTCAATAGGGAGATTAGGCTCATAAAATAGGACCCAAGTTCGACTCCGAGTTTCGTTTCGTTTTAAGATAGTTATATCCTGAGCTTATATGTAATTACGTTAAAATGGTAATATTGCCGTTGCTATTTTGATATGTCTCACTTAGTTCCTTCTTCCGATTCTGTCATTCTTGTCTTTCACAATATATTATTCATTCGCTGGTTGCGTTTTAATATATTCACAAAACTAATTTACTTAAATAATGGAAGACTTAATAACACTTTGTATCCGATGTTTCCGTGAACCGTGTTTTCTGTCTGTCATAAGTTTTCTCTTTTTCTCTTATTTCTTTCCTTTTCAAAAAGTTGATCGTGTTATCTTTATCATTATTATTATTATTTACCAATGGAAAGTTGATAACGATACAGACTTATAGAAGTATTCATTTCAAGAAATTACTTTTTCATTAACGATAACTTAGATAAATGAATGGTGTATTCTTAAAATTAATAACACTACGAATTATATTTCAGTGTTCATACTAACGATATTATTCCCAGGAAAATCCAGTGGATTAACACTTCACGCCCGTTACAAAAACCAAGGACAATAAAACAAAGTCACGTTGTTCTGTGAGCCACTTTTGAGGTTTAAAAGATTGAGAACATTTATGAAGACTTACAGTAATACAATTCGACTGAAGGACGCCGATGCCAGTAATTCAGATAACAATACACTTATAAAATGACACATCATCATCATCATCATCATCAAGGGGCTAACGCCGACGGGGGCGCATGGCCGCATCCACCCTTCGCTTCCAGCCACGAGGATCCCTCGAGGCGAGTCTCCAGGCAGGCACACGGCCCATCTCTAGTTCCTCACGACAGGTCTCGTCGAGCTGCCCAAGCCATGATCTCCTAGGACGTCCCACAGGTCTCCTCCACCCAGGGTTGTCTCGCAGAGAGACAACCTGGTGGGCAGGGTCGTCCATAGGGAGGCGAGCTAGGTGGCCATATAGCCTGAGTTGGCGATCCCGGATTATGCAAGTAATAGGTCCCATGCCAGTCTCACGGTGTAACCGCCGGTTGGACACGTGGTCCTGCCAACTGTACCCATGATCCGGCGAAGGGACTTGTTACAAAAGGCATCAAGGCGAGACTCCAAGGCACTGGATAGCGTCCAGGTTTCGCTTCCATAGAGCAAAACTGGAAGTATCAAGGCCTTGAAGACACGCAGCTTGGTCCTTCTGCATAGGTACCGACATCTCCAAACGCTCTTGTTGATCGAGTTCATGGCTCCTGTTGCCAGACCAATCCGTCTACTGACTTCCTGGTCTGACAACCCAGAGATATGGACTACGCTACCAAGGTATGTAAAACTTTCTGTGACTTCAACGTCCTCGCCGCAAGCATGGATCGACTGAACGGGTTCCCCTAACAGGCCCCCAAAGTCCTGAATCTTGGTCTTGGTCCAGGAGACCTCTAAGCCTAGGGGCTTCGCCTCATTGCTAAATGCATCAAGAGCCGCCACAAGTGACTCCAAGGACTCAGATAGGATGGCAACATCGTCGGCAAAGTCAAGGTCCGAGACCTTAATATTGCCTAGTGTTGCTCCGCACTGACTTTGGCTAGTAGCTCTGCCCATTATCCAGTCCATACAAGTGTTGAAAAGTGTGGGTGCAAGGACACAGCCTTGCCTCACCCCTGAATTAACAGGGAAGAAGTTCGACATACCCCACCACACTTTACAGCACTTTCAGTACCAGTATAGAGGCTTGCTATCAGGCCAATAATCTGTGTCGGAATTCCCCTGAGCCTCAGGATCTCCCATAGCGATTCCCGATGCACCGAGTCAAACGCCTTCTTGAGGTCGATGTAGGCTGCAAGCAACCCACGACCAAACTCACGACGGCGTTCCACAATTACTCGAAGCGCTAGTATACGGTCTATTGTGGACTTGCCAGGAGTAAATCCAGACTGCTCCGGTCTCTGGTGCCTCAGTAGGTGGTTGCGGATCCGTTTCAGAAGAATGTGAGCGAGAACCTTGCCTGGTATGCTGAGCAGTGTAATGCCACGGTAGTTGCTACAGTCCCATCGATCCCCTTTCCCCTTCCAGAGAGGGATGACCACGCCCGGTGGTACCAGACTGCCAAATGGCAGTCAGGACTGTATGCAGGCCCCGAGCCATAGGTTCACCCCCAGCCTTTAGCAGTTCAGCAGGGATATCACATATGCCTGCAGCTTTCCCACTCTTCAGCTTGGAAATCCCAGCCTAACCTCTGTTAGGGTAGGAGGTTCCTCGCTGATGGGTGGGTCCGGCACAGGCACTGAGACATCGCTTGCATCCAAGCTAACTATTGGAGGATCCACCTGGTACAACTGTTCAAAATACTCAGCCCAACGTTCACGAACCCCAACATGATCTGAGATGATCCGTCCATCCGCTGATCGGACTGCAGTCATCTGTGAGGAGGGCTTAGGGTTCAGTTTTCTCAGGGCTTGGTAGGCAGGGCGAAGGTCATTTACCAAGAAATGGCCTTCGACCTCCTCAGCAAGATTCCTGATGAACTGTTCCTTGTCCCTTCTCAGCAGTGTCCGAGCCCTACGCACCATGGAACGACGCAAGACTTGATTCCCATTTAGCCGAGCCTTGCGACACGCAAGATAACCAACGTCTAAAGTAATGAACATTATATAGAGAACAGACTCTTAAGGAGCAGTGATTCTCTTTAGTCACAAGGAATAAATAAATGTATCGAAAAGTAAACAGCAAAAAGAAGGAATGAATACATTATTAAATGACACATACCTTTATTAAAATAAATAAATAAATAATAATAATAAAAACAAAAACAATAAAGGTTACCATACACTGAAATACATTGTAAGCAGAACGTAGTCAGTATTTGTAATAATATAAACAAATGCAGTAACATCTGCTTATCAACACCATATGTCAATATCCTTGTTCAAGATGGCCTAATGATCATAACATTCGCCTACGAAGCAGGGAACTTGTGTTTCGTCCGCATTGGTAATTACACGATGCTTTATTGTAAACAATGGTAAGGATAATCATAACACAAGAATTGTGACAGTTGTCTTAGTTTTAATATAGAAGGTACTTCTTCATTTCCATTTCGCATTTTCTTTCTCTTCTTGTTTTCGATTTTGTCTCTCTTTCTCTTACCATAAATTCTTTATTGATTCACTGCTATGGTAAGAGAAAGAGAGACAAAAATCGAAAAACAAGAAAGAGAAAAGAAAATGCGAAATGGAAATGAAGAAGTACCTTCTATATTAAAACTAAGACAACTGTCACAATTCTTGTGTTATGATTATCCTTACCATTGTTTACAATAAAGCATCGTGTAATTACCAATGCGGACGAAACACAAGTTCCCTGCTTCGTAGGCGAATGTTATGATCATTAGGCCATCTTGAACAAGGATATTGACATATGGTGTTGATAAGCAGATGTTACTGCATTTGTTTATATTATTACAAATACTGACTACGTTCTGCTTACAATGTATTTCAGTGTATGGTAACCTTTATTGTTTTTGTTTTTATTATTATTATTTATTTATTTATTTTAATAAAGGTATGTGTCATTTAATAATGTATTCATTCCTTCTTTTTGCTGTTTACTTTTCGATACATTTATTTATTCCTTGTGACTAAAGAGAATCACTGCTCCTTAAGAGTCTGTTCTCTATATAATGTTCATTACTTTAGACGTTGGTTATCTTGCGTGTCGCAAGGCTCGGCTAAATGGGAATCAAGTCTTGCGTCGTTCCATGGTGCGTAGGGCTCGGACACTGCTGAGAAGGACAAGGAACAGTTCATCAGGAATCTTGCTGAGGAGGTCGAAGGCCATTTCTTGGTAAATGACCTTCGCCCTGCCTACCAAGCCCTGAGAAAACTGAACCCTAAGCCCTCCTCACAGATGACTGCAGTCCGATCAGCGGATGGACGGATCATCTCAGATCATGTTGGGGTTCGTGAACGTTGGGCTGAGTATTTTGAACAGTTGTACCAGGTGGATCCTCCAATAGTTAGCTTGGATGCAAGCGATGTCTCAGTGCCTGTGCCGGACCCACCCATCAGCGAGGAACCTCCTACCCTAACAGAGGTTAGGCTGGCGATTTCCAAGCTGAAGAGTGGGAAAGCTGCAGGCATATGTGATATCCCTGCTGAACTGCTAAAGGCTGGGGGTGAACCTATGGCTCGGGGCCTGCATACAGTCCTGACTGCCATTTGGCAGTCTGGTACCATTCCCCCTGACCTGCTGAGGGGCGTGGTCATCCCTCTCTGGAAGGGGAAAGGGGATCGATGGGACTGTAGCAACTACCGTGGCATTACACTGCTCAGCATACCAGGCAAGGTTCTCGCTCACATTCTTCTGAAACGGATCCGCAACCACCTACTGAGGCACCAGAGACGGAGCAGTCTGGATTTACTCCTGGCAAGTCCACAATAGACCGTATACTAGCGCTTCGAGTAATTGTGGAACGCCGTCGTGAGTTTGGTCGTGGGTTGCTTGCAGCCTACATCGACCTCAAGAAGGCGTTTGACTCGGTGCATCGGGAATCGCTATGGGAGATCCTGAGGCTCAGGGGAATTCCGACACAGATATTGGCCTGATAGCAAGCCTCTATACTGGTACTGAAAGTGCTGTAAAGTGTGGTGGGGTATGTCGAACTTCTTCCCTGTTAATTCAGGGGTGAGGCAAGGCTGTGTCCTTGCACCCACACTTTTCAACACTTGTATGGACTGGATAATGGGCAGAGCTACTAGCCAAAGTCAGTGCGGAGCAACACTAGGCAATATTAAGGTCTCGGACCTTGACTTTGCCGACGATGTTGCCATCCTATCTGAGTCCTTGGAGTCACTTGTGGCGGCTCTTGATGCATTTAGCAATGAGGCGAAGCCCCTAGGCTTAGAGGTCTCCTGGACCAAGACCAAGATTCAGGACTTTGGGGGCCTGTTAGGGGAACCCGTTCAGTCGATCCATGCTTGCGGCGAGGACGTTGAAGTCACAGAAAGTTTTACATACCTTGGTAGCGTAGTCCATATCTCTGGGTTGTCAGACCAGGAAGTCAGTAGACGGATTGGTCTGGCAACAGGAGCCATGAACTCGATCAACAAGAGCGTTTGGAGATGTCGGTACCTATGCAGAAGGACCAAGCTGCGTGTCTTCAAGGCCTTGATACTTCCAGTTTTGCTCTATGGAAGCGAAACCTGGACGCTATCCAGTGCCTTGGAGTCTCGCCTTGATGCCTTTTGTAACAAGTCCCTTCGCCGGATCATGGGGTACAGTTGGCAGGACCACGTGTCCAACCGGCGGTTACACCGTGAGACTGGCATGGGACCTATTACTTGCATAATCCGGGATCGCCAACTCAGGCTATATGGCCACCTAGCTCGCCTCCCTATGGACGACCCTGCCCACCAGGTTGTCTCTCTGCGAGACAACCCTGGGTGGAGGAGACCTGTGGGACGTCCTAGGAGATCATGGCTTGGGCAGCTCGACGAGACCTGTCGTGAGGAACTAGAGATGGGCCGTGTGCCTGCCTGGAGACTCGCCTCGAGGGATCCTCGTGGCTGGAAGCGAAGGGTGGATGCGGCCATGCGCCCCCGTCGGCGTTAGCCCCTTGATGATGATGATGATGATGATGTGTCATTTTATAAGTGTATTGTTATCTGAATTACTGGCATCGGCGTCCTTCAGTCGAATTGTATTACTGTAAGTCTTCATAAATGTTCTCAATCTTTTAAACCTCAAAAGTGGCTCACAGAACAACGTGACTTTGTTTTATTGTCCTTGGTTTTTGTAACGGGGTGAAGTGTTAATCCCACTGGATTTTCTGGGAATAATATCGTTAGTATGAACACTGAAATATAATTCGTAGTGTTATAATTTTAAGAATACACCATTCATTTTAT
Organism: Penaeus monodon; assembly: GCF_015228065.2. Classification (NCBI taxonomy): domain Eukaryota; kingdom Metazoa; phylum Arthropoda; class Malacostraca; order Decapoda; family Penaeidae; genus Penaeus; species Penaeus monodon. Next base: position 22,773 of record NW_023665069.1, on the reverse strand, counting down.
CTAAGTTATCGTTAATGAAAAAGTAATTTCTTGAAATGAATACTTCTATAAGTCTGTATCGTTATCAACTTTCCATTGGTAAATAATAATAATAATGATAAAGATAACACGATCAACTTTTTGAAAAGGAAAGAAATAAGAGAAAAAGAGAAAACTTATGACAGACAGAAAACACGGTTCACGGAAACATCGGATACAAAGTGTTATTAAGTCTTCCATTATTTAAGTAAATTAGTTTTGTGAATATATTAAAACGCAACCAGCGAATGAATAATATATTGTGAAAGACAAGAATGACAGAATCGGAAGAAGTGAACTAAAGTGAGACATATCAATATAGCAACGGCAATATTACCATTATTAACGTTAATTACATATAAGCTCAGGATATAACTATCTTAAAACGAAACGAAACTCGGAGTCGAACTTGGGTCCTATTTTATGAGCCTAATCTCCCTATTGACGATTGCCCTTGTGTTATGCATTATCTTCTTCTTTGTCTTTGCCTTTGTCTTCAACTGAAAAATGAGATGTCAAATAATAACTGACTAGAGGTTTTAACGTGTAAAAGAACAGACGACCTTTCTTCTTTCTTTCTTTTTTCCTGTTTTTATTTGGTCATCTTGATTCTTGCTGCGAGGACTCAAGATGACCACACTTGGTAACCGACCTCTTGGCAAGAGTAAAAGAAAACGAAATGGCGATATACGAGGGAGTACCATCTACATCAACATTAACAATATTTTCAACATTATTGTGTCATCATTACGGTCATTACTTACTGTTGTTTACATTACCGCATAGCTAATTACCAGCGAGAATGTAACAAAGTAAAGGGACTCGGGGAATGGAACCCGAATCCCATTACCCGCTTCTAAAGCGGGTGTTATACTCATTAAGCCATTCTGTATTAAAAAAAAAAATCACATATGGTATTTATAAGTATCATGTATTACTACCTGTGTCCATAGTGTTATAAGTAATGACTGCTTTGTTTATAGTGGATATCTGAATAAAATTATTTTCCAGTATAAGTGTTATAATTATTTACCTTTTCATCAGTTTCCATTTGGACTGTATTTGACCGTCCATCAATTCTTTCTTTTTTAATTTTTACTTATCTATACATATCTTTGTACCTTTAAAAGTCTGGTCTTATTCCGTGATTAAATTCTTTTGGACTCCAATTGAAAATCACACCTTAAAGATTTTATAATGTATGTATGTTTCAGGAAAATAATATATGATGAAAATAAGGATCATAACGGGAGTAACGACAACAGTAATACTATTATTATCATTATTAACTTCATTATCGGTATATTATTTTTGAACATATTTTCATTATCATTATTTTGATTATTATCAATGACAATATTACCACAGATATTACGATAATAATTATAACCATACCATAAAAAAAACTGAAATGAAATAATGAAGATATAAGATTAAAGATAGAAAGACGAAGATGGAGAACAAGAAAGAGAAAAAGAAAACGGGATATCAGTTGACGAAGGGGTCACATATTTATAAAGATAAACAATATTTTCATTACTAATATGTCACCATTACCATTGTTACCGTTATTTGCATTAGAACATAATCCGTTATTTGCGTTAGAACCTCATGTAATTGCCCGCGCGAACGAAACAAAAAAGTAAATGGAACTGTCAATCGAACCGGGGCCCCCCCCCCCCCACCACTTTGCAGGCGATTGTTATACTCATTAGGTGATCTTGGAGAACAACATTAATTATGTATGGCATTAATAAGCAGAAGGCATTACCATGTCTATAGTTTTACAATTCCTTATTGTGTTCTGCTTATATTGAATTTGGTAAAGATATTTTCTTCGTAAAAGTATGCAAATTATATGTCGCATTGATCATACTATTTAATTTACTGGTTTAAAGAAGAGGCTGGTGATAGCTTCTCCGTTAGGGGATTTTCAACTAAATCACTTGATCAGGTTCTTCAGTTTAATGGATTTAATTCATCTGATTGTCAATCGCCCTTTCCTTTGTTATCTATCTTTTCTTTCTCTATTTAATGAATTTGTGAATTGTATCATCGTCGTTGGGTTTCTATAACCGGTCGTGAAAAGCCTTAATCCAACTAGGCTTTCCTGGGAATGATATCGTTTCGTATGATCATTACACTATAATTAGCCGTGTCATTGATTGCAAGAATACTTTGTTTAGTTTATAATCATATTTATCGCTGCAGTGTAATTGATTGGAAGAATACACTATTTCATTTAGTTTATAATGATAGTTATCAATTCCTGATGTACAAATGTTTTGCAGTGTTTACTTTCACCAGTTTAGTTTACGATTGGTTTGTATCGTTATCAATATTTTTCATTAGGAAATCCATAATGATTGAGGTAAACACGATGACAATATAAAAGGAAAGAAAAATCTTTAAAAAATAAAGAAATTTCGATTCACGAAATCGTCCAGTACTGAAATGTTTTCAAGGAAATTATTATAATGAATGTATTAAGACGCAACGATCGAATAAATGATACTGCAAAGAAGGAAAAAAAATAATATATGCATATATATATATATATATATATATATATATATATATATATATATATAAATATATATATATATATATATATATATATATATATATATATATCTGTGTGTGTGTGTGTGTGTGTGTGTGTGTGTGTGTGGACAGTGGCATTATTACCTTTATTAACTCCGCTTACGTCAAAGTTGAAGATATAGCAATCTTAAAACAAAAAGGTCTCGGAGTG
>NW_023665069.1:0-15000 GCF_015228065.2 Penaeus monodon | reverse complement strand
TTAGGCTCATAAAATAGGACCCAAGTTCGACTCCGAGTTTCGTTTCGTTTTAAGATAGTTATATCCTGAGCTTATATGTAATTAACGTTAATAATGGTAATATTGCCGTTGCTATATTGATATGTCTCACTTTAGTTCACTTCTTCCGATTCTGTCATTCTTGTCTTTCACAATATATTATTCATTCGCTGGTTGCGTTTTAATATATTCACAAAACTAATTTACTTAAATAATGGAAGACTTAATAACACTTTGTATCCGATGTTTCCGTGAACCGTGTTTTCTGTCTGTCATAAGTTTTCTCTTTTTCTCTTATTTCTTTCCTTTTCAAAAAGTTGATCGTGTTATCTTTATCATTATTATTATTATTTACCAATGGAAAGTGATAACGATACAGATTTATAGAAGTATTCATTTCAAGAAATTACTTTTTCATTAACGATAACTTAGATAAAATGAAATGGTGTATTCTTAAAATTAATAACACTACGAATTATATTTCAGTGTTCATACTAACGATATTATTCCCAGGAAAATCCAGTGGGATTAACACTTCACGCCCCGTTACAAAAAACCAAGGACAATAAAACAAAGTCACGTTGTTCTGTGAGCCACTTTTGAGGTTTAAAAGATTGAGAACATTTATGAAGACTTACAGTAATACAATTCGACTGAAGGACGCCGATGCCAGTAATTCAGATAACAATACACTTATAAAATGACACATCATCATCATCATCATCATCAAGGGGCTAACGCCGACGGGGGCGCATGGCCGCATCCACCCTTCGCTTCCAGCCACGAGGATCCCTCGAGGCGAGTCTCCAGGCAGGCACACGGCCCATCTCTAGTTCCTCACGACAGGTCTCGTCGAGCTGCCCAAGCCATGATCTCCTAGGACGTCCCACAGGTCTCCTCCACCCAGGGTTGTCTCGCAGAGAGACAACCTGGTGGGCAGGGTCGTCCATAGGGAGGCGAGCTAGGTGGCCATATAGCCTGAGTTGGCGATCCCGGATTATGCAAGTAATAGGTCCCATGCCAGTCTCACGGTGTAACCGCCGGTTGGACACGTGGTCCTGCCAACTGTACCCCATGATCCGGCGAAGGGACTTGTTACAAAAGGCATCAAGGCGAGACTCCAAGGCACTGGATAGCGTCCAGGTTTCGCTTCCATAGAGCAAAACTGGAAGTATCAAGGCCTTGAAGACACGCAGCTTGGTCCTTCTGCATAGGTACCGACATCTCCAAACGCTCTTGTTGATCGAGTTCATGGCTCCTGTTGCCAGACCAATCCGTCTACTGACTTCCTGGTCTGACAACCCAGAGATATGGACTACGCTACCAAGGTATGTAAAACTTTCTGTGACTTCAACGTCCTCGCCGCAAGCATGGATCGACTGAACGGGTTCCCCTAACAGGCCCCCAAAGTCCTGAATCTTGGTCTTGGTCCAGGAGACCTCTAAGCCTAGGGCTTCGCCTCATTGCTAAATGCATCAAGAGCCGCCACAAGTGACTCCAAGGACTCAGATAGGATGGCAACATCGTCGGCAAAGTCAAGGTCCGAGACCTTAATATTGCCTAGTGTTGCTCCGCACTGACTTTGGCTAGTAGCTCTGCCCATTATCCAGTCCATACAAGTGTTGAAAAGTGGGTGCAAGGACACAGCCTTGCCTCACCCAATAGGGAAGAAGTTCGACATACCCCCACCACACTTTACAGCACTTTCAGTACCAGTATAGAGGCTTGCTATCAGGCCAATAATCTGTGTCGGAATTCCCTGAGCCTCAGGATCTCCCATAGCGATTCCCGATGCACGAGTCAAACGCCTTCTTGAGGTCGATGTAGGCTGCAAGCAACCCACGACCAAACTCACGACGGCGTTCCACAATTACTCGAAGCGCTAGTATACGGTCTATTGTGACTTGCAGGAGTAAATCCAGACTGCTCGGTCTCTGGTGCCTCAGTAGGTGGTTGCGGATCGTTCAGAAGAATGTGAGCGAGAACCTTGCCTGGTATGCTGAGCAGTGTAATGCCACGGTAGTTGCTACAGTCCCATCGATCCCCTTTCCCTTCCAGAGAGGGATGACCACGCCCTCAGCAGGTCAGGGGAATGGTACCAGACTGCCAAATGGCAGTCAGGACTGTATGCAGGCCCCGAGCCATAGGTTCACCCCCAGCCTTTAGCAGTCAGCAGGGATATCACATATGCCTGCAGCTTTCCACTCTTCAGCTTGGAAATCGCCAGCCTAACCTCTGTTAGGGTAGGAGGTTCCTCGCTGATGGGTGGGTCCGGCACAGGCACTGAGACATCGCTTGCATCCAAGCTAACTATTGGAGGATCCACCTGGTACAACTGTTCAAAATACTCAGCCCAACGTTCACGAACCCCAACATGATCTGAGATGATCCGTCCATCCGCTGATCGGACTGCAGTCATCTGTGAGGAGGGCTTAGGGTTCAGTTTTCTCAGGGCTTGGTAGGCAGGGCGAAGGTCATTACCAAGAAATGGCCTTCGACCTCCTCAGCAAGATTCCTGATGAACTGTTCCTTGTCCCTTCTCAGCAGTGTCCGAGCCCTACGCACCATGGAACGACGCAAGACTTGATTCCCATTTAGCCGAGCCTTGCGACACGCAAGATAACCAACGTCTAAAGTAATGAACATATATAGAGAACAGACTCTTAAGGAGCAGTGATTCTCTTTAGTCACAAGGAATAAATAAATGTATCGAAAAGTAAACAGCAAAAAGAAGGAATGAATACATTATTAAATGACACATACCTTTATTAAAATAAATAAATAAATAATAATAATAAAAACAAAAACAATAAAGGTTACCATACACTGAAATACATTGTAAGCAGAACGTAGTCAGTATTTGTAATAATATAAACAAATGCAGTAACATCTGCTTATCAACACCATATGTCAATATCCTTGTTCAAGATGGCCTAATGATCATAACATTCGCCTACGAAGCAGGGAACTTGTGTTTCGTCCGCATTGGTAATTACACGATGCTTTATTGTAAACAATGGTAAGGATAATCATAACACAAGAATTGTGACAGTTGTCTTAGTTTTAATATAGAAGGTACTTCTTCATTTCCATTTCGCATTTTCTTTTCTCTTTCTTGTTTTTCGATTTTTGTCTCTCTTTCTCTTACCATAAATTCTTTATTGATTCACTGCTATTTTATGACAATATAGTCATCATTATCACATCTATAATAAGAATAATGATATTGTCGTTGTTTGTAATGTTGTTATCATCATCATTATATGTTATTATTTTGCTGAATCATAAACTATAAACAACAAAAAGAAAACATGAATGAATAGTTAAGTAAAGTCCAAGGAGAAACTGAAGAAAAATGGAAAACAGAAAGATAATTCATTAGGAATGGTTGATAAATGAGTGTATGTATTTTCAAGCATGAATATACAAGCCGCGTGCTTGAAATTTTCGTTTGCCCTGCTCGATATCTTGTGACAAGATCTTATCTTAATTATTATGATCTAGTTTGTAAACGCGAACCAGAACGCTGTATGTGCTTGAAAATTATTATTTCTATTTTCCTGAAATGTGTTCTGGACAAAATATCAACCAAGTTGGAGAGTTTTAGAGGTTTTCGCAAAACAGTTTTCAATACCTCTTCCATTTAGAGATAATACAAAATTTTAAATTTTTTTTAAAAATTCACAGATTTTATCTGGGAATCACATTGAAATACCCGAGTGTTTAAAATGAAAAAAAAGGGAACCTTTAAAAAAAAAAAGTAAAAAAGAATTTTTCATTTCGCAGGGGAAAATCAGGGATTTTGCAAATTTTTTTGAAAAGGGAAAAAAAACCCCTTTTTAAAAAAAAATATTTTTCGGTAGTTTTTTTCTAATCCACGGTTAAAAATTTTCCATTTTTTCATGCTAGTCAAAATTTAAACTTTTTTAATAAAAGACATCTTTGGAAAAAAACGGGGGGGTTACATATAAAAAATCTTTAAAACGAATGAGCCCCTTTTAAAAGATATTAAAATCGGGGTCCCGGGGCCCCTTTTTTCCCCGGGACATTATCTCCTTTTCATTAAAAAATATTTTTAATATATTTCAAAAATTTAAAAAACAATAGTTTTTAATCACTGCGCAAAAATTTTAATATCAAAAATTTGCACTTTTAATTTCCCCTAACACTAAGATAAATAAAAACCAAAAAAAATTTTAGCATTTTTTTCGCAGCGCACGATTGAAAAAAGCAAAGGGGACATGCAAAAAAATTATTGTTTCTATTTTTTCATTTCCCGGGACGATAGAAAAAAAAAAAAAAAATCGGGTTAAAGTACTAAAATACAAGTTTCCCTGAAACCCTTTGCTTTTCCGCTGGGCACTTCGTAGCGCTAGGGAAACGAAACCTTTTTAAGGGAACGGCTAAAGGGGTGGAACGCCAAAGCGGACATACGTCCCATTTTTTAAAAACAAAATTTAAATGTGGGAAAGGCAAGGAAATTTTTCAGAGGAAGCGCCATTTTGGACTTTTAAAAATAATTGAAACCTAGTGGGTCTTCTTGACGGGCCTTTAAACAAATTCCGGCTAACCCAAAGGGTTTTTAAATGTGAAAAAAACAAAAAGGCATTTTCCTAATTTGTAACCCTAGAACCGGAACTTTTAAAGGAAAAATTAAATATGTAAAATAAAAAAGATGACTTAAAAAATGTTTACCTAAAAAAACCCAATAGGTGTTTAAACACAAACGGGCCCCTTTGGCCCAATTTTTTACATTCAACGTCAATAAAGCGCACAGACCGTTTCTTTTTCGAGCTATTTCCCGTAAAGATTCCGTTTTTTCCCAATAAACCCCAAAGGGCATCATACTTTATTATAACCCTAACGGGGAAGTACCATAAAGTACCGTTTTAATCCGTTTTAAAGGTAACTGTACTCATCGGGGAACATAAAATAAGATATATCATAAAGGAACGAGGGTCAGTAATTTGTTTATTTTTAAACCCAAGATGGGAAAATACATAGCCTTCAAAATATTTCTTAAATCTTTATTAATTTATTATAATTATTTTTGTTATAAATTCCCAAAAAAAATTTATCAATGATAAAATTTTATCGAAAAAGATACACCCTCATTATCTTTTTTTTATTTCTTTATTATAAAAAATTGTTATTTCTATAATTATTAACAGTAGTACGTTTTTACTTATAATTAAATCCCCTTATTTATTTTATTATATTTTTTTTTTATTATTATTATTATTTTTTTTCCCTTAAATCATTACCCTTATTATTTCCTTAAAATTAGCTTTAATTATTTATTAATGCCCATTTTTTTTATAGTTATTTAATATATTTTTTGGATGGGGATAACTTTCCTTAAACTTTTTTTTTCCAAATTTTCCCGGGATCAGCTCGTCAAAATTTTTTTAAAAAACAGAGATAACCATTTTTTGAAATTTTAAAAATATCCAGCAAAAAAGATTAAAAAAACATAAAAATAAATCCCCCCCGGTGAAAATTTGTTTAAAGGTTATTTATTTGTTATTTTTTTATTTTTTAAAGCCCTTTGGAAAAAATTTAATTGATCCCCAAAAAAATTTAAATACGATAATGCTTGTATATTTCATACGGAGGGAAAAAGGTTTCCCCTGCTTCTTTTTGCTTTTTCACTAGAAATAAGTCATATTTTAGGGGAAACCCCGGGTGAGACTGTTTAAGAAATTACCTATTGATAATAGGGCTAACGTTAAAAAATAATTATGTCCCCTTTCCGTTATACCCCTTTTCTTTTTCTTCTTGTTTATATCCTCTTTGTTTTTCCCCATCTTTTACTGGTTTTTTCCTTCCTAAAAATCTTTACTAGTTTATGACTATAGTTATCGTTACATAGATAAAATGAAAATTTAATTCATCGTTGAAAATTTTGTTATGTTTTATGTTAAAAACGGCACTAAATTGTAATGGGGGCCACAAAAAATATTGAAAAATCGTTAATCTAAAATATATGAAAATTAAAACACTTTTTCGTCTTTATATCGATTTTTTTTGGTTTTTTCCCTCTTTGTTTTTCGATTATTGATTAATTTTTACCATTTATCGTTTTTTAAATCTTTTTGCTTTTTAAAAGCCAACAAAAGTTAAAAAACATTATCTTTTTAATACTAAAAAAATTTTATTTTATCATTGATATATTAATTTTTAAAAAAATATATAAAAAAATACCTATAGAATAATGAACTTCTTTTTCGTCAATCCTTGGGTTAAAAAAAGGAAACTAAAAAGCCGAAAACAAAAAATTTCGTGTAAAAAAAACAACAAAGGGAAAGGGAGGATCGTAAATCAACCCCAAGGGTATTGGGAACGGTCATGAGGCTTTCCCCTCCTTTCACATAAAAAAAATTTAGTTCCTCTCGTTCTGCGTAAAACTTTTACCGGGGAAAAGGGAGGGAAAGAAAAAAAGAAAAAATTTGAAAGAAATCAATAAAAAAATAAAAAAAATGATAATTGAGATACGATGAAAAATTTGGGATTTTACGGGTTTTTAAAAACACCACTTTTTTTGCCATAAAATTTTTTGTTTGATTAACCCCGGGCCTTTAAGAAGGACAAAACCATTTTATAAAAAAAAAACTGTTTGGTTTTTCAGAAAAACCCAAGTCAAAAAGAAAATAAAACCTTTTAAAAGAGAAACGACTCTAAAAGGGAACAGTGATTCTCTTTAGTCAAAAGGGATAAAAAAAATTGTACAAAAAGTAAACCCCCAAAAAAAAGGGAATTAATAAATTTTAAATAAAAGCCCAAAATAGAAACTGATGGAAGATGAAAAAGCAAGCTATATTTTATATTCACCGGAAATCGGGGGGGGGCCTTAGGGTAATAGGGGGATATAGCCTGCGGCCCAATTTAAATATTAAGGTTTAAATGGTAAAGGAAATTAAATTTTGGGAGAAATTAATAAAAAATAATAATAAAAAATAAAAATAAAAAACTAATAATTAATAATAATAATAATCAAAAATAAAAATTAATTAATAATAATAAAAAAAAAAGACTATAAAGAAAAAGGCTACCAGTTGGGGTAAGATAATTATAACGGCACTGCGCAAAAACCCCACAATAAAAATAAAAATTTGTTTGGAAATAATGGCAATATTGATGAATTTAACAAAACTTTGGGAAAATGAGTGGCAGGGAATTGGGCTTGCAATATGATAAACGAAAAAATTAGAGCTAGGGTTATCTTTCCCATGTGGTGTATTATCAAAGCATGAATATATAAACCCGGGGTGCTTAAACTGGCATTTTCAAGCATGTAAAAGCCGGGTATTGGGAAGGGGCTTTATCAAGCATTGGTATAAAATTTGGGTGCTTGAACATTTAATTCATTTCCCTTTCGAAAACATGCCCCGGGAAAAATTTTTTTCCACAATTATTATATCCCAAAAAAAAAACCAAAAAAATTTTTTACGAAAATTTTTAAAATTAAAGTTTTTCCTTTTAAATAAAGTTCAGAAAAACAATAAGACGGTTAAGCAATCACCAAAATTTGCCAAAAGGAAAACAGGGATTAAATTTAAAAAACTGTAAAATCCCCCCAGATTTTCCCCCAGGTCCGCCTCCCCCATCCTTAAAAAACTTCTGCATTTCCTCCTCGTCCCGGCCCCCCCCCCTTTGGGTAAAGGGGAACCCTTTCGGTCCCGGCTAAATCTGTGGGGATCTTTGGAGGGAGCAAGGGGCCCCAAGGTACGGAGTTATGGCCCACCGGGCCCTGGGAAAACGCTCTGGGTTCGTCCAACTCCTGCCCCCTAGCCACCCGGGGGGAAAAGGGGCGGCTCGGGGGGGTGGGCCCTTTCCATTTCCCCTCCCCCCAGAAAGGACCCTTTTTGCAAAAGTCTTTTTTAAAAGGAAATGCTGGGGGGAGGGGGGTTTGCCCTCCCCCCCGCAAGTAAGGCGGGTGTGGGTCCCCGCTGGGAGGGCAAATGTCGGGATGCGGGTTGGAAACGGAGTTTTCTCGGCCCGCCCCCCCACCCTGAAAACTTGTGGGGGAAAACCTCGGGAACCCCACCCGGTGGGAATTTGGCCGGGCCCCCCCACCTGCCCACCCCCCTTTTTCTGGGGGTGTGTTGGTTGGGGGTTTGGGGAGAGGGGCCCTGCCCCCCGGAAGGTGACCCCCCGAGGGTTAAACCCCGGGGTGCTTTCCCGGGGAGGCGCTTGGAAAATCCGGTCCTTGCGGCAAGGTTTAGCGGGGGACCTCTTTCTAAAACGCGGGAATTAACGGACTTTGGGAAAATTTAAAAGGGGGCTGCCCCCCCTCCAAAAAGGTGAGAAAAACCTGGTAAAACGGAACCCATCAGTGTGGGGGTTTTCACCTACTAATGGTCGGGCCGGGAGCGATGGGCACCACCTCCCCGGGTGTGCCCCTAAACCATCTCCAGGGCGAATTCCACCCGCGGTTTTCCCAGGTTTAACCGGTTGTGAGCGTAAACATGGCATTGGGGGTGAAGAAAAGCTTTTTGGCTTCAAAGTCTTTTATTGCTGTATAAAAGCTTTCCCCACCATGTAAATAAAAAACCCATGTGAAAAAAAGGCGTTCTACGCCAAAAAAAATCGCATCTGTTTGGGAGGGTCCCTTGCCCCCCGGGGAAAACATTTTGCATTTTTTCTGGGCGACTTCCCAAAGCGGTATCCGGGTGTGACCGAAACTGGCTACCGGAGATTTTGTCGGCCCCCAGGTTTGGGAGCTGATTTCCCCCAGCCGAGAATAGCCCCCTTTTCCCGGGAAATTTTTTAGGTTCCCCGGGAAAAAGAGGTCTCTGGGTCCTGGTACCAAAAAATCCAACTCGCAAACGCTGGGCTTGGTACAAACGATCCCGGGGCCAAATGGCCAAGGAGGGTTTGCCACAATTTCCCTTTTAAGGGACGCCATGGAGGAACCTCCAGAAAATTTAAGGGTTTTTTCCGGGGTGCTGAGTTTGGGCAAAACCGGGGCATAAGGCTGCTTTTGGTACCCTGCGGGGCCTTTCAAAAAAAACCCCGTCCTCCATGGCCACCCTAAAGGGGTTTCACTTGGGCGACTAAAGGAGGGGGAGGGGTGCCCGTGGGTTTCCCAAAGGCAGGGGATCTGACCGACTCTCAAAACCAGAAACCTGACGGGGCCAGGGTTTTTTTTGTGGGAGTCCTTTAAAGGGGTAAAAACTCGAAAACAGCTCAGGGTTTCCCTTGGCGTACGCCCGGGGCCCCCCAGAAACCCCTCCCCCCTGGGACATTAGAGGCCAATGAAAACGTGTCGCAAGGCCCCCGGCTAAAAAAGGAAAAAAAAGTCTTGCTTTGGGTTTCCCCCGGGCGTAGGGCCGGAAACCCGCCCGAGAAGGGACAAGGAAAAAATTTTATTTAGGAAACTTCTGGGGGAGGGGCGAAAGGGCCCTTTCTTGGTAAATGACCCCTTTGCCCCGCCACCAAGCCCCTTTAGAAAACTAAAACCCCAAACCCCCCTCACGATGACTGCAGTCCCCATCAGCGGGTTTTGGCCCGGGTCCCTCTCAGATCCCTGTTGGGGGCCGTGAAAGGGGGCTGGTTTTTTGAACCCGGGTTTTTAAACCCGGTGGATCCTCCAACAGTTTAGCTTGGGTGAAAACGGTTCAGTGCCCGGGGCCGGACCCCCCATCAAACGAGGGAACCCCCCCCTTTAACCCCTAAAAAGAGGTTAGGGTGGCGATTTCCAAGCTGAAAAAGTGGGGGAAACTGCCCGGGATTGTTAATCCCTGCTGAAAATGCTAAAAAGGTGGGGGTGAAAACCCAGGCTCGGGGCCTGATACGGGCCTACTTTCCATTTGGCGTCTGGGGAAACCCTTCCCCCCCACCGCTGGGGGGTTGGGATCCCCCCCTTGGAAGGGGGAAAGGGGGTCGATGGGACTGGGAAACAACTACCCGGGCATTACAAATGCTCCCATACCCGGCAAGGTTCTCGCTCAAATTTTTCTGAAAAAGGGTCCCGCCAAAACCCCCTACTGAGGGACCAGGACCGGAGCAATCGGATTACCCTGGGAAACCACAATAAAACCGTATTAACGCTTCGAGTAATTGTGGGGCCCCTCGTGATTTGGTCGGGGTTGGCCCTTTCAGCCTACACGACCTCAAGAAGGGGTTTTTTTTTACTCGGTGCAAAACGGGAAACCTATGGGAGATCCTGAGGTTTAGGGGAATTCCGACACGATTTTTGGCTGATAGCAAACCTCTAAAACTGGTACTTTAAAATGCTGTTAAAATGTGGTGGGGGGGTATGGGCGAACTTTTTTCCCTGTTAATTTGGGGGGGGCAAGGCCCGGGTCCCCCTTTCACCCACACTTTTCAAAACTTGTATTGGGGCGGATAAGAGGGGGAAAATACTCCCCAAAATCAGTGCGGAAACAACACTAGGCAAAATTAAGGGGCTCGGACCCCTTTTACTTTTGGCCCACGAGGTTTGGCCCTCCCATCTGAGTTTTTGGGGTCACTTGTGGCGGCCTCTTGATTGCAAATTTTGCAATGGGCGAAAACCCCTAGGCTTAGAGGTCCCCCTGGACCAAACCAAAATTCCGGACTTTGGGGGGCCCGTAGGGGAACCCGTTTTAGCCCAAACCCTGCTTGCGGCGAGGACGTGGGAAAATCCCCAAAGGAAAAAATTTTTACTAAAACCCTTGGTTACGTAGTCCCTTCTCGGGGTTTTCAACCAGGAAACCTTTAAAGGATTTTGGGCTTGGGAACAGGGGCCATGAACTCGAAACAAAAAGAGCGTTTGGAGATGTCGGTACCAACCGAAGGACCCCCCCTTTTCGTGTCCCTTTAAGGGGCCTTGATACCCTTCCCGTTTTTTCTTTGGGGGCGAAAAACCCGGACGCTTCCCCCTTTCCTTGGAGGGCTCGCCCTTGATGCCTTTTGTAACAAGTCCCTTCGCCGGATATGGGGTACAGTTTGGGAGGAACCCCGTGTCCAAACCCGGGGGTTACACCGTGAAAAAAATGGCCCCTGGGGGCCTGTTTCTTGCATAACCGGGATCGCCAACCCCAGGCTTATGGCCAAACCCACTCGCCTCCCCATGGAAAGACCCCGCCCACCCGGTTGTCTCTCTGCGGACAAAAAAGGGTGGAAAGGGGACTGTGGGAGGGCCTAGGAATCATGGCTTGGGCGCTCGACGAGACCTGTCGGGAGGAAAATAGAGTTGGTCCGTGGGCCTGCCGGGGGACTGCCTGAGGGTCCTCGTGGCTGGAAAACGGGGTGGATTCGGCCCCTGCGGCCCCCCGTCGGCGTTACCCCCTTGATGATGATGAAAATTTCCAAAGGAATCAGGTAAAAGGAAAAAACTGTAACCCTCCAGTTTTTCGCAGAACATTTTCTATCCTCTTCTTTTAGAAATCGTAAAAAATTATAACTTCACTAAAATATCTGGATTTATTTCGGAATCATAAATTTTAAATTTCCGAAAAATGTATTGAAATATCCCTGCTAAATAAAGTCCGTAGAAAGAAATAAATTAAAATCACGAAATGTGTTCTAACAATATAATATAAAAGAACTAAATATTAAATCCTTTTTAATATAAATTTTCCCGTGTAATATTCAGTGTATTTTTCTCCTCCTTTTTTACAATTTGTTTAAAGTTAAAACAAAACTTAAAAGCTGTTTTTAAACCCGGTTCTTTTCCCCGCGCTACTCTTTTTTATTGGAAAAAAAAAATAATATAATTTCAAAAAAAATAATAGTTTGTCCCCAGTTACTTTTCCTTTCGCTGCGTGGGCTGAAAAATGGAAAGAATCAGTTTTGTTCCCATATTGGATTAGAGAGAGGAATGAAGCAAATGAAATATGTGTGTTTTGTGTGTTGTGTTTTTATTATTCATTATTATTATTTTATTATTTTTATTATTATTTTTATTATTATTATTATTTTTATTTTTTATTATTTTATTATAATGGAAATTTATTTGAGGCGCCGGGGTCACAGCGATCTTAATTTCTGCTTAGTTTCTGATATATGAAAGATCCCCCCCCTTTTAATTAATTGCGTCAGCATATTCCCTTACCTTTTTTTTTAAGGGTAGGTTCATGTTTGAGCTGCCGGGGGGCAACTTATATTAATGGTTTTCTGTTGTGATGCTCAGGATAGTACTGGTGGGTCCCCAGTTCCTTTCCCCGGGAGTGCCGGTGTTTCCCTTTTTGGTAAATCATTCTCTCTATTTATCCGGGCTTGGGGCCAACTACTTGGGGTTTGGTTGGTACCCGTGGGTAGGTAGGTAATCGAGGGAGTTCCTTTCCCAAGTTTTTCACTCCTTGCAAATGATTTTAAAATAATATATATAATAATAATATATAATATATATATAATAATATAATATTTTTTATTTAAATTTTATATTATATATATCTATATATATTATATATATTAATATATATATATATAATATTATATAAAAGATTCAAGGATCTTGATCTAACTATTTTATGGTGATAATCTGAAAGGCATAACATTTTAGCTTTTCTAAAACTAGATTATATAATTATAAAGGACCTCGGTTTTATATAGCTCAGGTATCACTATTGGATATCGCCAATGTCTTTTGCAAATCACGTTTAATAGCAATTTAATTACCGAAGATATCAGCCGCTCATTGGAAAAATAAGATTATGTATACAATGAATACAACCCGGGCTAATAACTGTAATACAATTAAGGTAGGAATATCTCTGGCTTATTAACACTGTCGGATTTAGACTTATTACGGCCCAGAATTATATAAAAACAAGGCCTTTTTAAAGTATACCTGCTTGTCTCAGAAAACGTATAATAAATAAAAATATCATTATATTCATTTTTTTGAACAACTTACGTCCATGACTTGTGAGAGGGGCATCTGCTTGGGGGTTTTTGGATATGGTTAAACTTTACGGTATGGAGACACTAAACTAGGATAAAGTGGAACATGATATTCTTGTAGTGTATAACAAATTACATCCGTCGGTAAAGGAAATAATCCACAGACGCGAACGGATATGCCACAAATAAAGAAAAAAAAACTCGGTGCTCCAGATACTCCACTTATTTGCTTACAAAAATTTTGGATATCCCATGAACTTTATAAGGCATATATCCACAATTTTATATTTTCATATACATTAGCATTTTTTTTCGCTTATTTTTGGCCAACTTATTAATACATTTGATTGCTATAACTACTCAGACAACATAGTCAATGCTAAAGAACCTTTGAGCATTTAATCACCTGCACATTTCTGGACTACACCGGTGACCTGCTTCATTTTTCTTTATGACAATCGCTCATATTCAGAGACACTGCTAACACTTTAGCTAGAGAGCCGGAGCAGCCGCTCGTGCTGATCAGCCAATCACCTTGACATGTCTTGCGCCATTTCGCCAATCACCCCAAGCTGTCTTGCGCTTGTCAGCCAGTCTGACTTTCGTCTAAGGTGTCCCAAGTGTCTCTAAAATTAGCAAATGACGAAGCCTTCTTTTCTTTTCGGTGGTGTTCTTGATAATTTTACAATTTTTCCCCCCATTGCCTCGGAATTTTCCACTTTGCCGAGCCCCGCTATTTTGTGTGTGTGTGGTGTTGTGGTGTGTGTTGTTGTGGGGTTGTTGTGTGTGTGTTGGTGTGTTGTGTGTGTGTGGGTGTGTGTGGTGTGTGTTGTGTGACGAGGCGCGCCGAGCCAAACATCAATTAAATTTTTGCAGGAATCGGGCTACAATTTTGTAGTATTTGTATGAGTAATGGGGAAAAATTTCCCCATTTTCTGCGGGTGTATTTTACCTTCCCTTTTGCCCTGTTTTTGTGAGACATTGTTTCTATTAGCTGCGACATCAAAATTGACACAAATGATTTTTTTCTGTTGTGTCCGCGAGAGGTTAAAGTATCGACTTTCTCTTTTTTTTTCTGATAAAACTTGCAATGCAGAAAATATAAAACACGCACAATCCTAATGCCCGTAGTTTTTAATAAATTTGAGAAGTAAAAATGTATGTTTTTTTTTTCGTTCGGCGACACGGAAAAAAGAAATTTGCACCTTTCTGAACCCCCCCCAAAAACTTTTTTTTATATCGTCCAAACTACTAGTTGCCTATTTTTTGCTCTCATCGCCAGAAAAAAGAAAAAGAAAAACACAAGTGAACCTTAATGCTTAAAAATGGTTCTTTTTTATGAGTGCAGACAGACTGTTGACTTCTTCAGTTGCAAAAAGGAGAAGAAACAATCATACCTTTCACCATTTATTACACTGTATATTTACATTTGCATTTCACAAATATCTTATTTTGGTACCCCTCAAAGCAGCCATATGTGCAGGGAGGAAACCTGACAATCTTTCGCATTCTTTTTCCCCGTATGAAAAAAATTTATAATGCGGGTTTTTCCCTGTGAATTTTTTGGGAATTACTTTGCAATCTTAAAATATGTCAAACCAATGCAATCTTACAGAGTGGTTTTCCCAAAATTTTCCCTTCATTATCTAAAGTCTGGGGAGGGTTTTTTTTAAATCATAATAATTTTTCCCATCGGGAGTTTTTAGTTTTAAAATGAGGCCAAAAAATTCAAAGTTTGTTTTAAAATAGAACTTTTTTCTTTTTTTGTTATCTTCAAAAAGATAAGACACCGTCTCTTTGCACATTAACCATTTCCGGGGTTTTCTAAAAGAACCCGATGTAAAGGAAGAAACCCCGGTCAAAGGGGTTTATAAGCCCTTTTCCCACAGAGTCTCTGTAAACAAAAAACTATAGAAAAAGGTTTTGTATAAGCGAATGAAACTGTCATACAAGTGTAAAGTGGACCTATAAAAAGGGGGGCTCAGTCTGTAAAGGGTCAATAAATTTAATTAAATAATAGATGGATCATTCGATTATTGAATCCTTTCAGTATTTCTTAATTTTTCCTTCCATCGAATTTTTAAAAAAATTCTTTAAGACTTCCCCCTGCTCCCAAAACCCGTTCCACTGCCAATGGTGACAGCCCTTTTC
>NW_023665067.1:0-13194 GCF_015228065.2 Penaeus monodon | reverse complement strand
GGGGCTCGGGGGAACGGTACGCTCCACTGCCCCACACCCACGGGGCCCCTCTGCTGCTAGGCGAAACCCCTGAAAAAAAGGCTCAGTCCGTTCTTTGCCAGGAAAAGAATCCTGAGCCTGTCCAAGGGAAAACCTGGGGAAACTGTTCCACGGGTAAAAAACCCCCAAAAAAGTTTCCCCCAAACCCCGGGGAAAAAGGACACCCTAAAAGGTGTAGGAAAAACCTGACCAAGGGCTCCCAAAAACACCTATGAAAAAAATAGTTTAAAGAACTGGATCCCCAAATCCAAGGAACTGTCGGGGAAATTCACAAAAGGGAAGAACTGAAAACATCTGATAGCTTCGATCATCAGCCTGGTCAGTCAAAATGCAGGCGTGGGGCCTCTCCCAATTTTTTCCAAACTTTGTCTGTTGGGTTTTTGTTTCCAGTCTGGGCCCCCCAAAATTCGTTTTTTCGTCACGCCATCTGTCAGGGTTGGGGCCCTCGGTTTCTTTATTTTATCAACCCAGTCTTTTACATTCTTTGTCCATCTGTTATCCTGTCCCCGATGTAAAACCCGCCCATTCCCTTTTTTTTCCTTTTGTTTGCTGAAAATTATCTTTTTTTTTTGTCTTTCCCTGATCCCGTCGCCTACCCATCTTTGGCTAATTCCCACAGTCTTTCCATCCCTTCTGGGCCTTTATTAGTTCCTCTCCGGAAATTTTTGGTTGTAGTCATTTTTCGACCTAGGCAAAACTGGTGGGGCACTTTGGTTAAAAGACTTTTCTTTTTAAACATAAGGCAAGGAGCCTTTTAGTAGCTACTGTGTTGCCAAAGGCGCTCCACCCTAGACTTTCACGTTTAAATTTCCTCTTCGTAAGGGTTTTTTGTCTGTCGAGTTGTTGGGTATATATATTTGCCCCACTACCTCTAGACTTCCCCTTTGTACTTGTATTGTTCGAATTAAACTCTGCTGTTAAAAATGATTTTATTTTTTTCCTTGTTACCGGGTCCGGGTTTTTCGGGGACTTTCCCTATTTAGACATTTATTAGGGTTTTTTATTGCGATTCATAAGAGAACAATATCATCTGCAAATCTTAGATTTAGTATTGGGCCCTATCTGATCCCCTTTCCTTTCCACCTAGCTTTTTAATTTTTCCTCAAGAAAGCTGTAAACAGTTTTGGTAAGAGGGTTCGCCCTGTCTAACCCCTTTTTTAATTTGGGTATTTGTCTTTTTGGGAGTGGAGTTTGAGGGTTTTGCTGTCCCATCTTTGTATTATTTCCAGTTATTACAATTATACCCCTCTATTCCCTTTTTCGGATAGCTTCTAAACTGGGATCTCTACAGAGTCAATCCCCTTCTGTAATCGATGAATCCAACACGGGATTTCCTATTTTCTTTTATTTTTCCTTTTTTGGGTGGCGTGTGGATGGGGGTCGTTTGAGAACCCCACTGAAAAAGCCTGCTTTCTCTAGGCTGTTAGAATCCAGAGGGTCAAGATGCGAGTTGTGCGTTTTTTTGGAATAATTTGTAAGAGGGGAAGGGGGTTTATTGGCGGTAGTTTTTAGACCTTTCTGCCCCTTTTTTTAGTATCAAAAAAATTTTTGCTTTTTTTCCCATGTTTTCGAGTTTTCCCTTTGATAAGGCATTTTTTAAGAAGTTGGCTATTTCACTTTTTCATTTTCCTGCTCTATTTAAGGTTTACAAATTCCCATTTCCCTGGTTTTTTCCCTCTTCCTCCCTTTTAAAAGTGCTCTTTTTATTTTTTTGTTGTGATGCTAGGTAGTTCCCGCTTCGTTCTTTTCAGGGGCTGTTCATTGATTTGATAGATCCTGAAAAAGCCTCCATATTCTTATGATTTCATACTTATTGTAGTTTTCCCATTTTTTTAACTGTTTTCATGCAGTACCTGAATCACTGTTTCATTTTTATTTGAGTATGGAATTTCGTACACCCCCTTTTTCTTTTTTATATAGTCTTTGTTAGTTCGGCTATTCTATCTTGCCCCTGATTGACGAATTTTCAGACCCTAGTTTTTGCATAAGCTCTTTAGTTTCTACCGAGAACTTGGGAGTTTTGTTGACGTTCTTACGCCTATTCTGTGCGTTTCCTTTTTATCCATTAAATTTTTGTTGTTTTGGTCAATTTTGAGATCTTCGTCCTAGAAGTGAATATCGTTTTGGATGTTAAGGTTAAATTCTGTCGTTGGTCTTCAAGTTAGCTAAATTTGGCGTGGTTTTCGTATGAGTTTACTCCCTTTCCCCTTTTAAGGGTAATTTAATTTGGGCCCCGACCCTTCATGTGTACCAACATTACTTTATTAATAACTTTTCCCCAATTTTTTCTTTTGCGCTTATTTTAAAATTTTGAAGTAATTTTTGTTTTGATGTCAGTGGGGGACTTCCCTTTCCACTCCCTTGCTTTTTCGAAGGGAATGTATTTAAAACATTTGTCCCCCCCTCATTCCCATACCTATTTTGTGATTCCCCAATGCGTTTTTCCTACTGGTTTTTTCCTATTTTTGGGATTAAAATCTCCCCTTTATTTTGAAAAGGGTTTACTCTTCGCTGGCTAAATGAAATCTTCATAGAAGCTCTCTATTTCTTTTATCATTGACGCAGGGTTTTAGATGACTTGAACAATTTTAAGTTGTACCTAGTTATTTTATTTTTACGAAACCCCTCTTCGCTTATACTAAGAATTCCACGTACTTTTTAACGTTTTTGAAATAAAAAGCCCCCCCCCAAATTCCCGCTTTTACCCGGGGTTTTCCTCCAATAGACACGTGTCATCATTATTCTTCTGTATTTGGGCCTAGTCCTTTTAAAAACCCCAGAGTCCTCAAATATCCCCTTTTTGAAAAAAAATTCCTAAGTAATGCTAGTGAGTCGGGTTTAGTTCTCATTGCCTTATATTAATGTGAAAGGGTTTATCAACGTGGGCGGCCAGTTGTTGCCGGGGTTTTTAGCACCCCCTGCTCTGGAAAGGGCCTGATCGCCGCCCTAACCCGGGGCTCCTTCGCCTCCGGGAAAGAGGGCCCTTTCTCTGTTTTGGGAGTCATGGTTTTTATTGAGAGGTATCACCCAGTTACCCCCCCTACTGGCTTAGGGTATTTTGGTGGGAGGGGGGAGTTTTACCGGGATGCCCCTGAAAAGCCCCTCCAGCAGGGTTGGCCCCGTCTAGCGTGTACTTATCTGTCGCCACGCACGGCCACCCGGGTTTACTCCCGGACAGAGTTAAAATATCAGAATGGTATATGTGATTACATTTTATACATGATTTTATTTATGCGTAGTACGCCCCTGCAGACACAGTTGTTCACAACAAAAACCTAAGTACCCCGCATATGTTTCCCTTTTTTTTTCACATGCACACGCAAGCATCACCTTTAAAAGCTCCCCTTGTATGTGATAGCATAAACATTTACATTATACTAACTACATACGAGCACTCGGTCTCTGTATGACGCATGGACAGACATGCGCATACCATTTTGCACACTCCCCCCAGCATGCGAGCACACACCTGCGCATACATCCTGCATCTGCTTAGACTGTAATACACAACAAATTACAATACGATGCTGACGCACACGTGCATGCCCATACGTTGCACATTTCTTTATGCAACACATAACATGCACGTATACATATAATAACACGTATACATATACCATAATACACACACACACTTCTACACATTTATACGCAGATACATCACCCCATTTCATATATAAAACATACATATTACACATTTATTATCACACACAAAAAATACAAAAAATCACATAAAAACATATACTGCCTACACACACCGCACACTACACACATCATATACATACAACGCATATGAATATGCCCACAGATGACGTAGGCACTACACCAAAACAACACGCATAATCGCGCATTTTTGTGCATACCACCCCCCACTCGGCACAACGTTGCACAGCGCTGATAGCGCACAAAACCAACTCCATTTTAATGACCCATTCATTATAATGGCATAAATTTTAGGCTTGAAGGACGGAGGTGGTGATTGGGGAGGGGGGGATTTAGGATGTTAGAATGGGTAAGGTGGGGTTTGGGTTTGAGGGTTAGAAGGAGGTTTTTTTTTTGGGCCCTTTTTTGGGAGGTGTTGCTAAGCCTACCCCCCGGTGCTCCGGCGCCCCCGGCCCCCGGGTCGGGGGTCGGTTGGCACTTGCCCGAGGTGTCATCGCTTGTATTACGCTTGTGAGTGCCCAGTTTTCTGGCGGGGTCTTCTGTGGGTGGGACCCCGGGGGCCCCCTTCAAAAACCCCCCTCCCTCCATGGCCCCCCTAAGGTGTTTCACTTGGACAGACTAAGGGAGAGGAGGGTTGCCCGTGGGTTCGCCCGGCAGTTCTACCCATTCACAGAAACCAGCAACCGACGGGGCCCCGTTGCTCTGTGGGGGGCCCTTTAAGCCGTAACACTCAAAACAGCCCAGGAGTCCATTGGGGTACCCCCCAAAGGGCAAGGAGAATACCACTCCCCGGAGAATTTGAGGGCCCCTGAGGTGTTGCAAGGCTGGCTGAATGGGAATCAAGTTTGCGACGTTCATGGTGCCCTAGGGGTCGGACATGCTGAGAAGGGACAAAGGGGAAAATTTATCAGGGAAACTTGCTAGGAGGTTGAAAGGCCCTTTCTTTTTAAATGACCCTTCGCCTGCCTACCAACCCTGAGAAAAACTGAAAACCCCAAGCCCTCTTCACGATGATGCACAAAAAATACACTTTAAAAACCTTTGAAACCCTACACACCCCCCCGCGGCCCCTTACATACACACATAAAAAAATATTACCATCCCACCCCCGGAAAATTAATTGGGAAAAAATTTTTGGCCCAAAAAGGTTTTGTAGGGGGGGGTTAGGGGGGGGGGGGGCCCCCCCCCCCCCCCCCCCCCCCCCCCCCCCCTTTTTAAAAAAAAAAAAACCCCCCCCCCTTCCAAAAACCAGCAAAGGGGGCCCATTTTCGGGGGCATTTTAAAACCCCAACACTGGGAAAGGCCCAGGGTCCATTGGCGTACGCCCCAAAAAACCCAAAATACCCATTTTTTAAAGGAAAAGGGGCCCCTTGAAGGGGGAAGGTGGTTAAATTGGGAAATAAGGTTTGGATTTTAAAATGGGGTCGGAGGGTTTTGGGGACACGGAGGGGGAAAGGAAAATTTTTTTTATCGGTTTTTCGGGGGAGGGGGGTTTTTTTAAAAGCCTTTCCCCCCTTGCCTACCGCCGGCGCCCCCCCCGGGCGGGGTCCGTGGGGGATTGGAAAGGGTCACCCTTTGTTTTCCTTTTGGGGTTTTTTCGGGGAAACTTTTGGGGGGGTTTTGGGTATTTAACCCCCGTTCCGGGTGGCCACCCAAATTTTTTATTTTGGAAAACCAAGGGAGGGATTTCCCCGGGGGTTTGGCCCGGACCCCCCCTTCACGGGGAAACCCCCCCAAACCGAGGAAGGTTGGGATTTCCCAAGCAAGGTAAACTCAGGCATAGTAACCCCTTGCGAAACCCCCAAAGGCGGGGGGAATAACCAGGCCCCCGGGAGCTTTAAGGGGCCCTGATTTGGAAATTTGGGGGCAAGTTTCCGGTTCCATTTTCCCCCGGACCTGTAGGGGCCCCGTTTACCCCTTTTCTGGGGGGGGAAAGGGGTTTTCGAAAGGGGACTTGGCCCCCAACCCAACCCTGGAAAACACTTTTCAACCCCTTTACAGGAATTTCCCCCAATTTCTTGGGGGAACCCGGACCCCAACCAAATATTGGGGCCGGGAAAACCGGGCATTTTCTAAAATGTTTTCCGGGCCCTCCAACAAAAGCCTTTTTCAAGCGTTCGGAATTGGTGGGAACCCCCGGGAAAAATTTGGGGGTGGGTTTTAAACCCAAAAGGGGGGGAAAGGGAAGGCTTTGATTCCCTGCAAGGGGGAAAGGCTGGGGGGGCCTAGGCTCGGGGCCCGTAACAGTTATTGCCTTTTGAAGCAACCCCCCCTATACTGGTCCCCCTTTGGAAAGGGGAAAGGGGTGGGGGGGATGTGAATTTCCTTCCTTTTAAAGTCGGGGGTGGGGGCCCAAGGTTCCTTCCCCACATTTTTCAAAAGGATGGGAACCAAAATGGGAAACCAGAGCCCCTAGCCAAATATCCGCCAACCACAATAATAAGGTTTTCGGATTTGGGGAAACGCCGGGGATTGGTTGGGGGCCACCTACTGATCTAACCCCTTTTTGGGGCCGGCTCTTAAAGTTTTGGGGGAATGGGGCCCGGGGCCCCTACAGATCTTGGCCAAGCAAGTTTCAGGTTTGGGGGCCCTAAAAAGGGGGGGGTTTTAAGTCAAACCTTTTTCCCGGCTTTGGGGGGACGGTTGGTCCGAAATTTTAAAACCCTTTGGGTAGGACCTAACCCTTGGGGAGACGGGAAAGTCGGGGAGCCCCCGGGGATTTGGTCTGGAAAACCGGACCGGGAACTTTTGGACCCAAAGAGTTTTGGGAGTTTTGGTGGTTTTAGGGAAAGAAAGGACAACCCCTTGGCTTGGTCTTCCAAGGGCCAAAATTTCGGGTTTTGGGGCCTTTAAGGGAAAACCCCTTAAAACGACCCATGCCGGGGGGCCCGTTAAAGCCTTTTTAAACCCAAGGTCCTTGCCAATCTGGGGTAAAAAGGGGCGGGCCCCCGGGTTGGCCCAAACCCGGGGGAACCGTAACCCGGTTTTTGGGATGTTCCCATGCAAAATACGGGTTCGCCAAATTTTCAGGGCTTAGGGCCCCAATACCTCGTTTCCCCTTGGCCGCCTTTTGCCAAAGGGGTTTCCCCGGACAAAGGGGGTGGAGGGGGCCCCGTGTAACCGGCCCTTAAGGGGGACTGGCTTGGGGATTTCACAGACTTCCGGGGAAATTGGGAAGGGGCCCCTGTCCCCCCCCCTTTGGAAAACCCCCCTCAGGGCCCTTTTGGCGGAAACCCGGGGGGGGGGGGAAGGGGTAGGGCCGGGCCATGGGGCCCTTTTCGGAAATTGGGCCCCTGTGTGGGGAGATTATCCCCCTTTTTAACAAATTATAATTTCCCCTTTTTTAAAAATTTTATATATATATATATAAATATATAGATTTTATATATATATTATATATTATAAAAATTTATATATATATATATATATATTTATATATATATATTTTATATATTTTTATTATACTTTCATTATAAAACTTACCCCATTTTCCCTAAAATCCAAAACCAAAGTAAATATGAAATTTAAAACACAAACCCCTTTAGGTAGGTAGATTAATAAAACAGAAAGTTTCCCTTTATTTCAATTAATTTAGCAGTAAGTTTTCTATAAAAATTCCTTCTGTAAAATTCACTTTTTTTTTACTTGATCCCATTCAGATTAATTCCCACGAAAAAATTTTTTAAAAACCATTCCTCTACATCCCATAAAAACCCAAAATTGAAGAAAAAACTTTCAAATATCAATTTTTTGGCCAAAAAATCAATTAAAAAGGGAGAAACATGGAAGACTTTTTTGTATCCCTTTTCTTCCCATCTTGTCAGAAACCTCTTAAAAAAATGTTAGGGGGTTTATGTACTGCCCTTTTTTTAGATTTTGGTGGGGTTTTTTTTATATACAGGTCCCCTCCACATTTTCTCAGCCACCCGTTGGCCCTCGGGGACCGATCCGTTTTTCCCCTTTCCCTTAAATTGGCGGGAAAAAATGTGTTTTCCCTTTTCCCAAATACATTACTATTGACTGATATTATTTATTTTTTAAAATTTTTTAATTGGAAATATAAATTTAAAAGGGGTTTTTTTCCTTTCAATACAAATTAAATATTGACAATGGTATCTTCCTACTGAATTATTATTTTTAAAATGTTATTAAAAATATCAAAAACATAAAAGCAAAAAATATAAAAATGAAGCTTAAAAAAACCCAAGGGAAAAAGGGGTTTAACAATGAAACCCGGGTAAGACAAAAGCCAACCCCTTGGGGAAACAAGGTTTTTGGGAAAACTTAGCCATCTATGGTAAAGAAAATTTAAACTTTTTTTTACAGGGGGAAAGGGCATTTAGTTTTGCCACCTGCTGACATTGGGTTTAAAGAATGCAGCTTTTTTTTTTTAAAAAAAAAGAAAGCAAAGATTTTTGAGACCCATTTTTGAAGCTACAACGGTGTATAATTAAACATTGCTTTGGATTTTTTTTCCCCTTGCAGGGTTTAATGTTATAAATTTTTGGAATAAAAAAAAAAAATTAAAACCTTTGGTTTTAGAAAAATTTCCCAAGAATTTTTTTGATACTTAAATGCAAAAATTAAGACATTTTTACATAAATGTAAAACCCCTTTTTTCTCTCATTTTGAATATACACAAAAGCTCTGTTAAAAAAAAAAACTATATCACCTATTAACACTCAAAGGGGGTTTTAAAATCCAGTAATATTCAAACCCCCCCCAAAACTCTTTACCAAAATATTTTTTTTTGAAAAAAATAAATGATAAATTTCCCCACTTTGTAATGGGGCTGTTTTTGTTAATTAAAATATCATATACTGAAAAAAGAAAACCGTCTGATATGGGTTTAGGCATCAAATTTACCATTTTAATCCTTCTCCCTCATGTTTTAAATTAGATTTTGATCTGATTTGCCATATTTGTTTTTTGAGGATTGTAAACCCTGCAACTTATATAAAAAAAATAAGAAATATCATTTTCAAAAAGAAAAAATTTAATTCATATGGTTTTGGGGCTGTTAGTAGCCTTTACGTCCCCCTAAATCTCGACGGGTGTCCAGCTGTAAAGAAAAAAAAAATTATAAAAAATATTTTCAAGTTTTTTCCGAGAAAATTTCCCAAAATGATTTACTTTTTATATATCGATTTTGTACACTGACTCCGGGCCGCTAACCCGGGATATTTTAAAAAAGTTTAAAACTCTTACCCGTGATCGTTTTTATTCAAAAAAAGGGAGTTTTTAAGCGCAAAAAACATTTTTGGGGGCACAAGGAAAAGGTCAAATTTGGGCAGAAGACATTTTCTTTGGGGTCTTCCTATGCTAGAAAGTTACAAAAACAAATTTAAAAAAAATTCAAAATTTACTATACAGTGTGTGTGTTTGTTGGTGTGTGTGTGGTGGGTGTGGGGTTGTGTGTGTTGTGTGTGTGTGGGGTTTTTGTGTGTGTGTTGTTGTGTGGTTGGGGTTTTGTGTGTGTGTGTGTGTGTGTGTGTGTGTGTGTGTGTGTTTTGTACAATAATAAAAATATATATACCTATAAAAAAATATAATACATATAAAAAATAAAATACCCTTGGGGCATATATATATATATAAAATATAAAATATATTTTATATATATATATTTATATAATATATTTATATATGTGTGTTTTGTGTGTGTGGTGTTTTGGGTGTACATATATATAGATATATACATCTATATACATATTTACACACATAAAATAAAAACCTATATTTTTATAATTAAAGGATATAATTATAAATATATTTGTATATATAAAGAATACAAAGCATACATATAAATCCCTTATTTCATAATATACATATAAAAATAATATATAACAAATTTTTATCATATAACACATAAATAACAAACCCTATATCTTTTAAAATTTTATCCCTAAAATATTTTTTTTCTTAATTTTATTTTACCTAATATCCTTTTAATTTTAAAACATAAAACTTTTCTATATATTTTATTCTGTTCTATTCTAATTTTAAATGAGGATTTAAAAAAAAATTATTTCATTTCCCTTTATACATTATCTTTATAAAAAGGGAAAAAAATTGCAACACATTTTCTGAGCATAAACTTTTTCCCCAAAAGAAAGATTCCCTGCATGGGAACTTTCTAAAATTTTAATTCCTTAGAATTATCCATACTTACCCCCCCAACACCCAAACTGTGGCTTAACAAAAGGGCCCTTTAAAAAACTTCCCGATTTCCAGCACCCCGGACGTTTGTCATAGACACCTGAGCTTTTCATAGTACTTTTTTATGTTTTGGTTTTTGTAATCCCCTGAAGAAAAAGAAGGGACTTTTAAAGCTATAACCCTTTAAAGATGCTTACCATATCAATTAACTTAACAAAAAATTTAAAAATATATCAAAACTGAGAAAAAAAAGAGTTCATAAAAAAGAGTGGAATTATCTATATTTTTTAAAAATTCTTTTTATAAATGATGTTCTTTTCCCACTGTTTACAAAAAAAACGGGTATTTGCCTCAAGTGCATTTTTTTCAGTTTCATTTTTCTACTTCTAAGTTCTTTCTGTTTTTTTTTTTTTATATTTTAACAAATTTTTATAATTTTAAAATATTTTATATATATTTTTAAAATAATATATAAAATATATTTAATATAAAAAATATTTTTTAATATAATTTTAAATATATTTTTTATTTTATATTAAAATTTTTATTTTAAAATTTTTCCTTTAAAAATATATATATATATATATATATTTTAAAATAATATAAAATTTTTATTTAAAATATATAATTTTAATATATTTTTATATAATATATATTTTAATGCAAAAAATGGCCTTTTTGGAAAAATTGTTAGCAGTAACCCCAACCCCCTGAAGTTTTTTTCACAGTTAAATTAAAAACTATTTTAGTATCTAAACAGAATTGAGTAACCTGGACATACTATTATCATAACAAAAAAAAAAAAAAATTTAAAAAAAAAAAAAAAATTAAAAAAATGAAATATATTTAAGGGATAACCCCACCCCCGTTTCAAAAGGGTTCCCAATTTCCCCTGCCCTCTTGGGGATTTCCCAAAACTTTTCCCATTTTGAACCATAAACCCTTTCCCAAAACCCGAGGGTTTTCGGCCCCAGACCCCCATAAATCCAGGGACTTACTCTCGACCCAGCATTTATCGCAAAACCCCAAATTTTTTTAATCTCTGACAATTTTTATCAGGGCCCTTTTCAGGGGTTATTTTATGTGAGTGAATTTTTTTTCCCCTTTTTTTTTGTAATGTCATTTGTTTTTTCCCCCTTTAAAAGTATTAAAAAAACTATTACATCTTCCAAAAATTGCCCAAAAAAAATCCATAGATGGAAAAAACACTAATTTCTTTTAAAACTCCTCCCTTTTCCGACAGTTTCCCCTTTTGCCATTAACCCGCTTTTGAAACCCGAAACATACCAAATAATACACTAAAAACCCCAAAAGAACAGAGAATGTATCCCAAACACTCCCCCCGTGTCAACAGGTTAAAATTATGGGGGTGAAAAAAGGTTAAGTTTGGGCGATGTGTGGTAGTTGTGGGTTTAGTTTGGCGTGGTGAGGGGGTTGGAAGGGACATAGTGGTGAAGATTTGCCTGGGTAATGAGAAAATTAAAATGAGGAAGGGCGTTGGGGGGACCCCTTTCCCCTTTTAAATTTTTGATGGAAAACATGATACTTTTCCAAAGGGAAAAAAAAAAAAGCTTAAACCATTTT
The DNA here is from genome assembly GCF_015228065.2 of Penaeus monodon. Lineage (NCBI taxonomy): Eukaryota > Metazoa > Arthropoda > Malacostraca > Decapoda > Penaeidae > Penaeus > Penaeus monodon. The sequence goes on along the minus strand of NW_023665067.1, from coordinate 1,749 downwards.
ATTAAAAACCCTTTAAAACTATAAACCTCCATGAATGGTACGTGAAATATCCAGAAATTTAAAAAGGAAAAAGGCAGGTATTTACTTTCAATATTATGCAACACCTGATTTTTAAAATGCATGTTTTCAATTTTCTCAACTGCGGCCCTTTTAAATACCAGCTTACCAAAAGCGTTTTTTAAGCATTTTCTAAAATTAAAATACGCAGTAATTCTTGAAATTTACCCAAAATTACAGCTTCCGAATCCAGACTTTTTTCCAAAGTTTCCTCCGTTTTGTTACTTGCTAAGTTATGAGTCGGAAACCCCCTTTTCGAACGCAACGTTCCTTTGGTTTTTTGTGTTTATATTATATTATATATATTTATATATATATATTATTTTTTTAAAAATATATATATATATTATATTTTAAATTTATTATATATATATATTATATAATAATATATTTTATATGGTTTTGTGTGTGTGTGGGTGTGGGTGTGTGTGTTGGGGTGTGTGTGTGGGTTTGTGTCATATTATATATATATATATATATTATATATATATTTTAAAAATATATAATTTTTAATATATATAATATATATAAAAATAAAAATTTATAAATATATATTAATAACCCCTATATGTGTATAAAAACAATATAAATAATATTACAATACAAATTTTAAATTTTGCCTGATGGATTTTTATAAAAATATATTTTTTATATATTAATATAATATATATAATATATAACACACACACCACACACACACGCGCACACACACACACACAAACACACACACACACACACTACACACACACACACACAAACACACACACACACACACACACACACACCCCAACACACACACACACACACAATATATAAAATTTTTATATAATATATATAGATATATATATATATATATATATATATATATATATATACATACAATGTGTATGTTTATATGTATTATCTATATGTGTGGTGTGTGTGTGTGTGTGTTTACATATAAATATATGAATACAAATGAAAATATAACTATATATATATATATATATATATATATATATATATATATATATATATATATATATAATATTTTATATAATATATATATATATTATATATACAGATATATATATATATATATATATTATATATATATAATAGTATTTATATATTATATTAATATATTATGTATGTATGTATGTATGTACATATGTATGTGTGTATGTATTTATGTATGCATGCATGTTTGTATGTTTATACACACACACACACGCACAATAATAATAAATATAGAATAATATATATAATTATATATATATATATATATATATATATATAAAATATATATATATATATATAGTGTGGTGTGTATATATATAATATATATTATTATATATATATATAATATATATCTATATATATATATATGTATAATTAAATAATATATATGTATATAATAATATTATATATGGTGTGTGTGTGTGGGGTGGTGTGTGTGTGTGTGTGTGTGTGTGTGGTGGTGTGTGTGGTGGTGTGTGTGTGTGGGGGTGTGTGTGATATACATATATATATATATATATATAATATATAATATATAATAATATATATATATATTATAAAATATATATATATATATATATAATATATTATTATATATTAATATATATACTGACATATAATTATTTTATATATTATAATATAAAAAAATATAAAATTATTAATTTATATATATAATTACACAAAAAAGTTTTA